>NC_041388.1:494586792-494596952 GCF_002162155.2 Triticum dicoccoides | reverse complement strand
TGGTTGAACAGGACCCCGTGGTGTGGAGGGCTGGATGAACAGTAGACGGTGGAGGGGTGCCCGTGGAGGGGTGGTTGAACAGGACCCCGTGGTGTGGAGGGCTGGATGAACAGTAGACGGTGGAGGGGTGGTTGAACAGTAGCCGGTGGAGTAGCGCGCGGTGGAGGCTGGATGAACAGAAACCCGTGGAGGCTGGATGAACAGGAGCCCGTGGAGGCTGGAGGAGGTCGACGGTGGAGATGAACAGTATCCCGTGGAGTCCCGTTTTGCGGTACGCCACACCCCTCCCGATGAACAGACCCCCGTTTCAACCATAGCGCTCCAACACAAGTCCGTTTCCTCCGTTTTGTGGTACGCCACACCCCTCCGGATCAACAGGACCCTCGTTTCGACAGTAGGAGGTCAGTTTCCTCCGTTTTGCGGTATGCCAGACCCCTCCCTATGAACAGGATCCCGTTTCAAACATGGCCAGTCGAACACAAGGCCGTTTCCTCCGTTCTGCGGTACGCCAGGCCTCGTTTCCATCGCCTGTTCTGTCCAAGCCTTCCCGATGAACACGATGCATTCCGTTGCCTCCCCATGAACACGACGCATTCCGTTGCCTCCCCATGAACACGACGACCCAGCCATGTACACGAGCGCTGGCCGTACGTATGCGCGAGTAGGCGTTCGAGACCTCGCCCGTATGTACACATACGTGGCCGTATTTTCTTTCTTGCACCCTGGCCGCTGTACGTACGTGTAAATGCTACGTGCGCGCCTCTACTACGACACGTGCGCGCCTCTACATCGACCAGTATGTACGTACACGTTCGCGACCAGAATGACAACGCTACATACGCTTCGACCAGGTGGGTCCCGACTGTCAGGCACTCCCTTGCCTGTGAAGATGTAGCCGGTGGCTCCCAGCAGTCAGGGGGCGAATCGTTTTTTTGCTCGGACGCACTTCCTTGCGTGCGAAGATGTAGCTGGTGGGTCCCAGCAGTCAGGGGGAAACATTTTTTCACGAAATACGGTGGCCCGTCCGGTGGGTCCCGCTGTTAGGTGGAGGAATAATTATTTTGCACATAATAAGGAGGCACTTCCTTGCTGCGGCCATGGACCCAGCTGTCAGCCTCTCCATGTACAGTCCACGTCCGATGGAAGCTGTTCCTTGACCACGTTGACCACGCCGCGCCGAGAGCGCCAGGGCGATGGACGACGGCGAGGCCTAGGAAGGGGACGACGCGGTGCCGGGGAAGATGCGGCAGTGGATGCCCACGCGTAGAGGAGTACGAGGGTTCACTGGTTCGCTACGGTGTGAGGCTGCCATCGCCGCAAAATAACAGGGGGTGTGGGTGAGTAGAGGGATGGCCTGGCCAGCGGTGGGAGTAGTAGGGGGCGGTGAGGCATCCGCCGCATCGCAGCCGACCACGGGAGGCAGGAGCACGAGGCACGATCGGCGCTGGTTTGGGCGGCTGGAGCAAGAAGACCAGAGGTTGAAGAAGCACTACGACCGTTGGATGTACATCGTACGGTCACTGGAGCTAGAATCGTGCATATTGACTAAGTTGACAAAGCCCTCCGTCCCCGTCAACTTAGTAGGCTCACAAGTCAGCCTGCCATTATACTGGGTCCCAGCTAACAGGGGGAGTATTCATTTTTTTGTGCGTAATAAGGAGGCACTTCCTTGCGTGCGAAGATATAGCTGGTGGGTCCGAGCTGTCAGTGGCGGTAACGTTTTTTTCGCGAAATACAGAGGCCCTTTCGGTTGGTCCCTGATGTCAGGTGGAGGAATCATTATTTTGCGCGTAATAAGGAGGCATTTCCTTGCGTGCAGCCTCTCCACGTAAAGTCCACTTCAGATGCATGTCGGTCGTTGACCACGTTGACCAGGCCGCGTCGAGAGCACCAGGGCGGTGGACGACGGCGAGGCCTAGGAAGGGAATGACACGGAGTCAGGGAAGACTCGGCAGTTGTTTCCCACACGGAGGGGAGTACGACTGTATGAGGGTTTACTGGTTCGTCTACCGTCGCGGGAGAATAACAGCAGGTGTGGGTGAGTAGAGGGATGGCTAGGCCAGCAATGGGAGTACAATGGGGCGGTGAGGCCTGTGCGGCAGCAGAGCCGGCCACGGGGAGGAGGGAGCAGGCAGTCCCGCCGGTGCCTGTTTGAGCGGCTGGAGCAGGAAGAGCAGAGATTGAAGAAGCACGACGGCCGTTGGATGGCCATCCAACAGTCACTGCTTGTGCGTCAACCTTTTTTTAGGAAAGCCTCAAATCTGTGGAAAACAGCATACAACCCATTTTCTAATTCTTAAGGTTTTTTTGGAGCCCATATTCTTTTTGTTAGCATTACAGCCCATATTGTGGCCACGGTTAAAAAATTATACGAAATTTTGCATATTTCGGTGCGGTCCGAACTGTTTTTAATCCTGAAATTTCGACTCACATTCAAACTGATTTTAAAAATAAATGTATATCAATATAAAATCCAACAAATTCTCCACGCATAAAAATTAATGTAATTTAAAATCTTGAAATGAAAAAAAAGATATTTGAAACTAATTGCCGGTTTGATGTGTTTTAAAAATGTACAACCCATTTCTCATTACTGATGGGCCATTTTCTCGGCCAGCCGAATGAAAGCTCTCCTCGTCTTGAAAGATTTGCAGCCCAACAGGCCTGACAAAGCGACTTACTTGGCAAATCACAAAAAAACTGGGCTGTGGTCGTGGACCCAGCTGTTAGTCCATTTGTTTTTTAGTCCATTTGGTGGGCTGGGTGAAACAATAATGTAGCATCTATGCAGCCCATTTAAATCCCATTTGCATTTTTCTCGAAAGCCGCGGACTTGCTAGGCTGGGTGAAAATATCATGTTGGGCTAGACGGAGAAATGTTATAAAAACATAAACACATGATTGCACGTCAGTAAAATCTTTGCAAGCTTATGTACGCAATCACTAGGATTAACTTGCCAAGTTATATATAAACAACTATTATTATTATTTTGTAAGAACTTTCAACTTACAAAATAAAATATCATTTTAATTTGATGAGTTAATAGTACGTGGGGTATTATTATTTTTTAGGCTAGACGTGGGACAGTTGAGTTGGTTCTAGGGGAAAGTACTGGGAGAAAACTTAGTTTACATCAAAAAAGAAAGTGAGAGAAAATTCAGAGACCTGCTGGGTCCACCTGAGGAGGGGAATATGTTGGGAGGAAAGAGATTCAAAGCACGGCAGCCGAGTGAACTAGTTTTTTTACGGACAAGTGAACTAGTTTACATACATAAGCAAATTGCCACTAAAAAAAGCAATCAGGTTAATGGGTTCTTAAAAGAAATATTTCGGACAAAACAGATAATTACGACACATAGGCTAATGCATGAAACACTCACATGATAAAGGTGCTTATAAACAGATAAAGTACAACATCTAGACCTTCCTGGCACGCTTGATCATGACGCTGCGGCTGTCCGTGTACTCGTCGGTTACGGGAAGCAGACACGCCCTCATGTCCAAGATCTGCATGTACATGTCGCAGCATGCGTATGCGCCCTTGGCTGCGTAGGTTATGTAGGCTAGATTCAGAGGTACCTCCCACGTGTTCAGGTCGTCTTCTTTCATGTTGGCGTATCAGGGGTCGATGATGGTCTCAGCGAGGTCAACCACGGAGTCCTTCTCCTGCCCGTTGCGATGATCTTGTATTGCTTCTGGATGTCGACAAGCTTGTTGCACCAGATGGCCAAATCGTCGCGTTCTTTCTTCTCTCCACCGTAGCAAAGGTGCAGTCAGCGCTACCGATGAAACGGGCGAATGCTCCAGAACCTGGTGCAGCCATAGGACTGAGGCGAGGCAGAGCTTCACCGAGTCCGTATCGTTGGTGTACATCACATTCAACTTGGTGCATCCATAGGACTGAACGGCGAACTCAAAGGGGAACTCCTTGCTGAAGTCCATATCTAGCAGGCTCACCCCTCGGATCGCCATTGGAGTCTCTTCGAGTGAACGAGTGTGTAGGCGGCGGCAGCAGTTTGTTTTTTAGCTCTTGGGGAACTGATTCAACAGTAAGCTGAGTGTGTACATGCGACAATAGTTACTACCCCTCCCTCGTCCACTACACGCCCGGCAGAAGATGCACCCTCGTCCACACGTCGGTTCACGAGCGGGTCTGTATTGGTACTATAATAACAGGAGTTAGTGGTCACTTTACCTAAATTTAATTAGATTTAATAGAAATTTGTACTTAAAACAAGCAATGCATTCGCTTGTTCTATCAGTGCCATAGGATCAACATGCATAACAATTAGAATTATTATTCTCAGGACGCACACAATCATCACATTTGTCGCACTTTCACAAAAGATAATACTACCGAGTTTGAACTGTTTGTTATGGTTGTTGTCCTCTGCATCATCATGCCGTGTTTCCCAGCTTGCAAGATTCAAAACCAACAAATAAGATCCAAATAATAAGTACAACAAAGATGCCTACACATCTCATTGATTCCCAGCTTGCAAGATTCAGAACCAACAAATAAGATCCAAATAATAAGTACAACAAAGATGCCTACACATCTCACTGATTCCCAGCTTGCAAGATTCAGAACCAACCCATTAGAGCCTTTTGATAAAGTGAATATCGGGATTAAGTCCATCTTGGCTAGCCATGTCATACAATCGAAGAACTTGGCGAATGCTCTTGACCGTCACAACATCTGTAGTTGAGTATTCCTGTTTGCACAACATGTTTGCACAGCACAAACAAGGAGACATGAGAGCATGATTTCGCTTTAATAGCGGCCTCCTTGAACTCAACCTCCAGCTCTACTTGGATGAGGTCTGCCTGGAGTTCCATGATTCAATTCATGCGCCTTTTTCTGCAGTTCACCTGAAATGAAGCAAAGATTGCATCATTCAACTAGTAAGAAGTACTTGCTCTTGTGAGCTGGCAGGTTCTTCTTTAGTAGTTGCACTAAAATTGAGGAACATTAAGGTTGGCTGTCCGGCTCATGTAAGGTGCAACTATAATTTTCTTATCCTTTTGTGCACTTCCACTAAAATAAAGTGCCATTGTGGTGACAGTGATGGCTCCATCTTGCAAAGGCTAATAAAATGTTGCACGAGATTACCAACAGAACTTGACGGAGATTTTGGAAACTCCAATCATCATTTTGTGCAGTTCCACCAAAATTGAGAGATGTTGCCCACGTGACATTTTAGTTGAACTGCACAAGACACTCATTCCAAAAAAAGTGTTTTCTGCAGTTCACCAAAAGGTCACAATAGCAACAAGGTGAAATGGATATCCCTATCTGCACAAAAAGATAGAAAGTAAACAGTTGCTGGTCAATAAGAATATACGAAACATATACAAAATGAAAAGAAGCATCTTAATTATGTTCATGGCAATCACGCAAGGACAATAGAAATTTTAAAACGTCAGCGATGCTTCATGTTACCAGAAGCATTACGATCAACAATGAGATTCCTCAAATATGGGATTACTTTAATGGTGGCATTGCTTGTTTACCAGACATAGTAAATCGACGGCAGCTAAAGAGTTGGTTTAAGGGCAAGGGACCGTGGGGACACCAGGACACTCAGCAGCGTAAAGGAGCAACTTAATTATCATACTGGGGAAAACAGCAGGAGTGCCATTGTACTATGTGAGGGCAGCAAATCTAATCCTGTAGACCTTTTACTATGTGAGGGCAGCAAATCTAATCCTGGAGACCTTTTACTATGTGAGGGCAGCAAATCTAATCCTGAGACCTTTTACTATGTGAGGGCAGCAAATCTAATCCTGGAGACCTTTTACTATGTGATGGCAGCAAATCTAATCGTGGACATACTCTGTTGACTTGTCTACCAGCCGCCACTTTCTATGCTTTTTTCAACCAATAATAGATCTGTTCCTTATCTAGTTTGTACTGCGTTTTCCCATTATTTCCCTTTTCAACCAATAGACCGGTTGGGTATCCGGTCTCTACTACTTTCACCATATTATTTCCTCTTTGAATCAAGTCCTAGATTCATGCTACAACTTTCCCCCCTTTCTTCGTTGTTTGAACAAAGCCCTAGATTCGAATGCATGAAGTAGCTTTACCTCTAATAATACTAAAAATTTAGGTGGCTTTGGAAGAGCTGATGGGAGTAGAAAAAGATGCACATGCAGACACGTGGGGAGCTGGGGCAGTAGAGCAAGGCCGCTTTCGAAGAACTTATACCTGAGGGTCGCCGGGATGTCGGCGGCGGCAGGTCGGATCTACGGACAATATGACAGGGAGGAAGAAGGGTCGGAGGACCTCCCGAGCCGGCCATGTGTTGGAGAGAGCGGCACGGGCAGAGGATCGGGCCCCTCCGGCAACTGTGGGTTTCCTCCCTCGGCGGCGATGACCGTGTGAACGATGCACCTTTTAGTCCTCTACACACACTGGCCAAAGGGATCCAACCGGATCTGTGACCAGTGGTGAGCGGAGAGAAAATGTCGCTACCACTGTCTTGTTTATATCTGGAGAGGATGATAGAATGAAGAGAGCAACCCTAGTAAAGCAAGCGCTCAAGCCCCTGCGTCCATATATAGTGGAGTGATTATCTTTTTTCTCTCCACAAGAAGCGTTTCAATTTGTGTACGTGGCATTAAAGAAAAGAAACTCTCTATTTAAGGTGACTACTGTACGACTCCTACTTACTACTAGTAGTACTACAGTATTGTTCACTTGTGCTCCCCGCCCCTCCATTCATTGAACAACCCCACGGGTGAATAAACATACAGTAAGTACTCTATTTATATAGAAGAACAAGCTCGAACTGTTTTCGCGTAGTTAAAAGTTGAGGCGGGGCTTTTCCCGGGCAGTACGCGCGACAGTTTTCGGGTAGGGCCAGAAGACTATTTTTAAACTTCAAGACGGCCACATAGCATGGAGCCAAACCCAACGATTTTAAGATTACAGGAACTGTACACGCTATCCTAGACTACTATACACATGAAACTGCCACACGAGCGTCCGGGCTGCGCTTGGCTCTTCGCCTCTTCGGGAAGTCGAACAATGATGGAATACTACTGCACTGGAGGAGTACTACAGTACGCTTCTGGCCATCTGACACAGATTGAACTGCTGCATGTCCACCGCGTGCGGGAGGGAGAGCGTGTAGCAAAAGCTTCTCCTAGTCTTGCCAGCCACTACGCTCATGGGCGAGGGAGGGACGCTCCTGCCTTTGCATGTATGAAAGGTGGGCCCTACAGGTGTGTGGCCAACCTGTCATACAGCCAAAGGCATGTGAAGTTAAGTCCGCGAGGGAGAGAATAATCAAACTTCTCATTGATGTGCGAGTTGACGCGACACATCAAAGCACTACACTCGATATATTTCAATAATTTGCGTGTGTGACTCCCAGATGCAGAGGCCGGGGGTCATCATCCTCCTTTTCGAGAAAAAATAGACGCGTGTGTGAGAGGACGAGTGTGTGTGTGCACCTCGTCTCTTCCTATATAACGTACTACTAAACTCAGAGTACAAGTTTTTGTGGGTGGCACGATGGTGCGTGCGAGAAGTCCCGAGAGATAGGTTTAATGCATTAATTGTAATGCATGCATGCATAAAGTACATGCATTGGTCAATTTTCTCTTAATACTTGCATGCAATGATTTAATGCACCTTGGAATCTGAACATGTGTTGGGGACAACCAAATTGAGCCTTATAAAATGGAAAAACTAAAATTTTGAGATAAGCCCTATAAAACCGGAAAGGAGGGAGTAGAAAAAGAAGTACTCCATCCGGTAATAGTGCCGCACTTCGAAACTAGAACCATCAATAAATTTTGAGCTTGCGTCTCGTCACATTCCAAATTACTCCACGCTATATTGAATTGCAAACCTGTTCACACCGATCACAACCTAAACGGTTTCCCACTTAGGAGTGTATTAGTACTCGGTTATAAATACTAGTATGCCAAGATGACTGCACATTCCTCCTCAACTCCTCATCCACAAAAACAAACAAGTCATTTAGCATCCTTCCCTTGCGTCTGCTATGGCCAGCGTGAGTTCTGGGTCGAGAGATTGCCACCAGGGAGAGGCGAGCATAGAAGCGGAAGCACGAGAGATGTCCCACCTCGCTGCGAGAGCAGCCGACATGTCCCGCTGCGTGGAAGTAGCAGTACAGAGGTCCTGCCGTGCCGCTGAAGCAGCACGGAGGTCCCGCCGCACCGTCGATGCAGCAGACTGGTCCGGCCACGCCGCGGAAGCAGCAGAGATGTCCCGTCGCGCCACGAATGCAGCAGAGATGTCCCGCCGCGCCGCGGCGGCCTGGGAAAATTTCTCGCGGGCACGCGACGACTGTTACAGGCGCATGCATGTGATCGCCCATAGCAAGACGAATCAGATCTCCCGCTCGGCGAGGTTGCAGGACGACATGATAGCCTCGTTTGAACAGGCTACCGGCGTCATTCGACAACTAAGGGGGGGCAATGAGAGGCTCTGGGCCGAGCGCGACCTGCTGAGGGAGAAGATCGTCCGAAGTGCATACCTGCAGGAGGAGACTAGTGCCTTGTTGAAGAAACTTATGGACGAGAATGACATGCTCCGCAATGAGCGCCAAAGGCTGGTGGAGGAATCCGTGGATGTTCTCAAGCAGCGTCTTGAGGACACAAAAGAGCTCATTGCCGCTCGCCGTGGAGACTACTTTCCTGGTTTCTTTTGATGAAATAATTGGTTTAGGATGTGGATTGTGTCGTCGGTTGTGAAATGTTGGGTTCTAGCATGGATGTTTGGCCTTTGTTGGCCTCTTGGGATGTTGCGATTTCAATCTGGTAGCTTTTAGTCCTTCGTGTTAGGCTAGAGTTGTGCTGAACTTCTTGTGAATTGTGGTGGTTTTCAGTAATGAAAATCGGAAGGGGCAAGCCCTTATTTGATCAAAAAAAAATTTAATCGTCCTTATATATTCATCAGTCTTGCTATAAGTCGCAGTAGATGCTATATAGGTCCATTGGATCTTACATCAAGATCCATGCTTTCAGATTTTCTTTTTTCTCTCTTACTGTAAATCTCAGTCGAGTGAGACATAGCCACACCATTAAACAGAGGCTCGGGCTCCATTAATGGAGACCTTGGGAGAGAGGTGGACGGCATATGGAGGTCAAAGGGCCCTCCTCCCGATAAGCACGCGCAGGGGTCTGATCGCACGCCTCTTGTACTCAAATAGCTACCCTGCACGTCGCCTCCTAGCTAATAAAAAAGGGGACACGTGGCTGCACGTAAATGGTACTAGTAAGTAGAACGCCCACGGTTTCGATAATACTTGTGTTTCCGATTGTAACGTGACATCACTTCTTCCAAAATGACTTTCTTGATTGTTAATGTGTGCGCCTTCGCAAATCGGACTACAAATTTACCAAAGCATGTTGGTGCCATGTCATGGCACCAAGCCAAGTTTCATTATTTTCATGCGTGTTTTGGATTTACAAGAATTAGAAAACTAAGTTTCTCAATGTTTCCAACCCAGCCACGATGCCCAGAATTTTGAATTTCATTCCCATTTCTTGCATGGAACCTAGAAATTTACCCGAGGACACACATGTGATTTTTCAACCAACTTTGGTGCACTGGAACATGTGCTTGTATTTCAAATTTGAATTATGCACACAAAGGTGACACGTTCCCTCCCAGAACCACGAGCCTTCTTGAGAGAAGCTCTGATTTGCAAGAAGCTTATACCAAAATTTGTTCCTATTCGGCCAATTCTTTTTACCACGGCATGGTACTACCATGACATGACACCATGCCAAGTTTCATGATTTTAAAACCAAGTTTCTCAATGTTATCGACCGAGCCACGATGCCCAGATGTTTGAATTTTATTCTCATTTTTTCCATGGGACCTACTCCCTCCTTCCATCTATATAGGGCCTAATGTGTTTTTCAAGACAGCCTTTGACTATTGACAAGATTAATAGCACATGAGATGTATACTATGCAAATTATATTATTGGAAGCTCCTTTGACATACAAAATTGAAGGTATGCTTTCTGTAAGTTGCATGTCATATATTATTGCTCTAACGTTTGGTCAAAGTTAGCCTCGAAAAACGCATTAGGACCTATATGCATGAGAGGAGTCGACTTCGAGAGAACGTGTTTGTTCGAGAGACACTGAGGAAGACTACTATATATCGATG
>NC_041388.1:494553699-494586383 GCF_002162155.2 Triticum dicoccoides | reverse complement strand
ATTGTTAAGTGTGAGTGTGTGTTTTACCCATCCAGGCAGAAGTTATGTGCACAAAAGAGGAGAACAATTCGATTTGGCGTTAGGATTGAGGATAATTAACTACGTATGGAGACATAGAGACCTTGAACGTGCATGTGTGAGAGGTATACATGTATACGAGGGATGTTTGTGTGTGCGCGTGCATGATCGAGATAAAAGAAAGAAGACATAAGTCATAAGATCAACGAGATGGATCGGTATGACAATATGCATGCATGTGAGAATGCATGGAAGAAGTCCCAACAATTGAGCATGTGTTTTTGCCTTTAAGAAATAGTGGCGTGGGTTGGAGCATGCATCTATGGCGAGCAGAGGGAGTGAGGCGCAATGATTGT
The DNA here is from genome assembly GCF_002162155.2 of Triticum dicoccoides. Classification (NCBI taxonomy): domain Eukaryota; kingdom Viridiplantae; phylum Streptophyta; class Magnoliopsida; order Poales; family Poaceae; genus Triticum; species Triticum dicoccoides. Next base: position 494,586,009 of record NC_041388.1, on the reverse strand, counting down.
GCAAAAGAGACCAACCTATAAATGCATATGTATGGAGAGACATATATAGTGTGGGTGATAGGAAGCAAGACTCCGTGCGAGAAAGAAATGTTGACGGAGAAACTACAGATAGATAGAGAGATGGAGATGCTAGCTAGAGGGACATCCACTAGTTTGGGTGTTGGAGATGACCGTCTGGTGGTTCAAAGGGTGAAGTTATATATGTGTGTGAGAGGGCACTTGACTGCATGTAGAGAGAAACATATGTAGTGTGCGTGATAGGAATCAAGAGTGAGGGCGAGAAAGAAGGTTGATGGAGAAACAGATAAATAGAAAGATAAAGATGCTAGCTAGTGTGCGTTAGAGATAGGAGTCAAGTGGACCAGAAGGCTGGGTTATGTGTGTGGGTGTGAGAGAGATAGAGAGAGGGTGCGTGTGAGTCACATACAAACATATATCAGAGAGAAATGAGATCCAGAGAGACGGAGTTCTGTGTCTGCGAGAGAGAAAGATATTTCACAACAAGGGTGATAGCTAGAGAGACATACGAGGGAACGCAAGATATCTCTAGGGAGAGAGGGTGTGTGTGAGCGACATACAAGAGAACAATGGAGAAATATGAGACCCTGGGAGACAGAGTTTGTGTTTGTGTGTGAGAAAGAGATATTGAAGAGGAAGAGTTGTAGGTTCTCATATCTAAGGAGCGAAAGACATCTCTGTATGAGGGGTGTGCGAGTGGCACACATGGGAATAGTAGAGAGAAATGAGACCCTGGGAGACAAAGTTTTGTGTTTGTGTTAGAGAAAGAGATTCCACACGGAGAATCATAGTTAGAGACACATAGCAGGGAGCGAGGTATACATAGAGAGAGATAGAGTGATGAAGGTCGAGGGAGAGAGTACCTTCAGTGTGTTACGAAGATAAAAGATCATTGTCGACATACAGGTAGCACGAGAGATACCTGAGAGACGATGAACGCGTATAAGTCCAGAGAGATAGTCCTATATAAGCATGAGTGATAGCTATATGAGACGAATATCTGGATTAAAGGGGATTCAAATATTTAAACTGGAGATCATGACATCGATAATATCATAACGCAAATTGGTGTATCAAACATGCATATTCATTTGAATTTGGGCACACGTGTAATGTTATATAGTTTATCAATATTGGTGATCCATAGATTCTTCAATTACAAACAATGCATGGTTTATATGCAATTAATGTCTAAACGGGATTACACTATATGTTGCGTGTGTGAAACACATTATACATGTTTGAGAAGTAAAAAAACCCGCATGAAACACACATTAATTGGAGAGAGTTAGCAAGGAATGCATACATTGAATTTCAACATAAAGTGGTTTCAAATATTTGAAAATCCAAATTGATGGATACAACCTTATGAATCTGAGATCATGCCATTTGTAAACCATATTTATGTATAAATGGTGTTGTGCTTTTGAAAGTATATATAAAAAAATGATGTATATAGAATGTAATTCCAATTGAAAATGGATCCCGCCTAAAAAAATAGAATATAAACGGGATTCAAATTGAGTTGGCATGGTAAACGTGCACTCTGCAAAATTTGAACGAAGCGGGGAAAGTCGCAGTGACCGCCCAAAACCAAAATCTGCGAGATGGAAATCACTGTTGCCTATCCCTGCCACGCAAAGCCTATATACTGGATTTCTATAGGTTTCGATAGGGGTAGGTTTGTAATTTCACCCAAACATGACGTAACCGCCTCTCACCCGGATTCATACACGGTGGGCGCCAAAACACAGTGTGTCCTCGGCCGAAATTGACTCCCTCCCCGATTCATATTCATACACGGTGGGCGCCAAAAACAAACTCTCATCGGCAAATATTCAGTGTATGCGAGATTACCGTCCTATCCCCAACCGACTAGTGTTGCTGTGATGTAGTGGAAATTTGAAACGGGGGCTAAGTTTGTAAATTTCCTCGCATTTGAGACAAGCGCGCCCTGAATACATGGTTCCCCTCTTCCTCTCTACCTCCCTTTTCCCCATTCGTACTCCGTGGGCGCCAAAACACCCTCTCCACCCCACCCTCCTCCGTCCGCCGCCGTCCGCCACCCCATCCACCGTCATCCTCCTCCACCATGCCGGAGCTGATACCCCGACACCACCATCCATTACAAGAGATCGACCTCTCTCATCCACGGTTTCGGACCGGGATCACTGCATCCCGTCCTCTCGCTTCATCCCCGCCGTCGTCCACCTTGCCAGCGCCGCTCCTACGACCATCTCGTCCACCGCGCCCCGCCGCCACCGTCTACCCTCCTAGATCTGCTTCCACGCCACCGACAGCCATCGCTACCGCAACACCGTCAAATTCTCAGCAGATGCGTACACGGCGCCGCACCAGAGGCGGTACTCTTTCATATCTGCTCAACTTATTTATCGCAGCAAGAAAATAGATCGCCACTGCTTTACTCTGATTTCTTGTCTTGGTTGCGAAGTTGCCTTTGTCCGGTTTGCACCTTCAGATCCTCCATGGCACGCTCAACACCATACTCGCAATGCTTATGGTTTTCCCCTTTTATATTCCACACTAGTTAAATCACAGTAGACTAAATTTCGAAATTGGGTCAGTCGATTTTTCAGAGCTCGCCGGAGTTCGCCGGTGCGATCGAAGGGGCTCGGGTGGTTGTGGGGCCTCGCCGAACAAAGAAAACTCGGCGCCGGTGGGGGTTGGGGTGGGGGAGGCGGAGGAACACAGGCGGTGGGGGCCGGTGGTCCGGCCGGCGGCCCGTGCGGTGTTCTGTATGGGAAGAATCAGAGACAAGGAAGAAGAAGGGTTAGGAGACGTAGGATCTTCATCCAACCGCCTGAAATGGTTGAGAGATAGCTAGGAGTTGCATTCTTAATGCGCTCTGGTTCATCATGTGTGGGCACTGCACAACCAACATATTATTATCCAAAATCTGCTTGCTCTTCTTTACCATGTTCCTCTTCCATTCTTCTTTAATATGTACTCTCTCCGTTCCTACATACAAGTCTTTGTATAGATTCCACCATGGACTACATATGGAGCAAAATGAGTGAATCTACACTCTAAAATGTACTTGGATACATCTGTATGTGATCCATAGTGGAAATCTCTACCAAGACTTATATTTTGGAACGGAGGGAGTATGATAGTAGTACAGTATGTTCCTTGTACTGAAGATGAGCAGGGACATTTGCAGTGTAGAGGTCTATACGGCCGGTTGTGATGGACACTTTGAGCCTCTTGGATTCGTAGGATCTTGTAAACATAGGAATAGGATTTGTAGTGGCCTGCCCACTTGAATCCTATAAGAATAGCAAGGAAATGCGGGGATCTGTGTCGCCTTTGAGAGTTACATTGATATTAACAGTACCTCACCTTCACTTGAAGAGATCTGGTACCGAAGCCTTTCTAGCCATACCGGCAATACTAGCACATATATTCCAGCAAGTTCCACTTTGCTGATTTTACTCTGATGCTTAAGGTTTTCCCGTTATATCTACACTATGATCTGTGTAGCTGCTTTGTGTCACACTAGCAGCAGTCCACTCTTGAAGCTAAACACTGCAATGACTTACAAAATTGGCACCAAGGCATTGAGTGCCATTCTGGATGCAATGAAACTCATACGCTCCCCACCTATTGATTCTTGTTCAGAATATGATCCTAATGACTATTCTAACCTCGAGGAGTCAAAGGCAGATGGCCTGTCCTGTTCACCCATCAAGGTGCGTGTTCTAATTTGGCAATGTTTTATTGATTGCGGGTATCTTGCATATGTTGTCTTGCATTTCTTCTACTTTGTTGCACCGCCATCTGCTTAGTTTACTCATCATATATGTCGAGATGCCATGCCCATCCATTATCAATACATATTCCATCTGTCATCATACCATGTTTTCCCACTCAAATGCTATTCTCGTGCATCAGACATCAAAAAGGAAGAGGGTGATTGCCGAACCTGAAGGAGCACCAGCAAAGTCCTTGAAAAACATGGTGGTGCCGGAGAAATCAGACAACACCCCACTTATATTGGTTGTACAACTAGTGACACAAAACATAGGACCGACTCTAGCAGACTGTACCCATACTTCACTGGCCACACCACTAGCCCCACCACACAGGACCTGCACTCCAGCAAAAGGTATACCGATTTCATTTGCCATAGCACTAGCTGTACCATAGAAAAATCCCACTCCAGCAAAAAGTACAGCAAGTCCACTGGCCGAAGACCTATCCCAACTACAGAGACGGCCAATTCCTGTAGATTGGAACCCCATTCCATGTATTCCCAGTTTAAAAGATAATGCTTTCAATGTTGTTAGGGACTACGTGTATATATATTCCCATCATGGGAAGATTATTGTGAAGACAAACACCATTTTCACATCTTCCTGTCCAACTTACGTGTAAGTTCTACTATTCATGGTTATTATTTTCCTGTTTTCTGCTGATTGAACACATGAATGATTTACATTACATTGTTGTAACTAGGCGAGGGTCAATCTGGATATTCATGACGAGCAAAGCTTGCTTGTGCTTTTCAAGGAAGCATTGCAGCAGTATCGGTGTTACCTGAGGAAATCACACTTTGATGGCAAGTCTATAAACGAATTTCCGGTGAAGTCTCCTGTGCTAAATTTAGAAGACATTGAATGGAAAAACCTTTTTATGCACTGGTCTCGTTCCCAGGATGAGGTACTGTCTATGAAATCACATGACAATTTGAACTTCTACTTTTCCGCATGTGCCTTATGGATCTTTTTTGCAGGAAATCTGCTCGAAGAAGAATTCTGGTTTGACAAGAACGACAAGATATCACAAATATGCTGCCCGCTGCTTTGCTCTTGTTAGTACCTGTTGTCCTGTATCACTGTACTTGCATACATACCTGGTTCATTATGTGACAGCAGTATGCATGATAGCTTGCTTATCAATTGTTCGCTCCAAATTATCTAATCTATATGAATGGTTACATTAGTGTAGAATATATCCAATGCCAATGTTTTTTTAGCTCTGCATTATTCTTGTAAGTACATACTGTCCTTTATCAGTGTACTTATAATGACAGGTAGTTGTTCATGTACCATCACTTTGCAGCTTATTTTCCTTTGCCCTCCATTTTCTACACATCAGATCTATATTTACTCTTACCATAAGGTTGGTACTGAAGAATTTTAGCTGTGCATTGCTCTTGGCTGTACCTTTTGCCTGTATCACTGCACTTACATTTATAGCTACTTGGTTATGTAGCATAACTCTTCATCTTATCTTAAATATTCTCCATTTTTTCGTATATTATCACATCTATATTTACTCTTAACAAAATGTAGAATAAAGGCAATGCTTTTGAAGAAGATTCTGTGGTAAACTTCTTGAAATGCCCCCCATCAGCATGGACAAGGCCTTTATAGAGCATGTCTTCACCAATAATGTAAGTTTGTCCATCTCAAGCCTTCAAACTTTGTTGTATATATTTGGTTAGGCATGACTGCAACAGCTGTTTATTTTTGGTGTTTGCATCAAATTGCTTGTTTAAAGTTTATTATGTAGTTCATAAACAAAAGTTTGTCCTTTCTCAATTTAAGTTTTCAGTTGTACAACCAACTTCCTTCTTCATACCATGTAAATTAAACTATACAGAGCAAGTGATCTTCTTTTGCACTGCATGTATGCTTCTGTTCTTCATCCGTAATCCAGTGATGTGGTGAACCTACCCACTACAACACAATGTCATATTCGGCAATGTCTTAACTATGAACAATGTCATATCATTTTACTATTATTTAAACCGTCTCTTTATTTGCCAATCTGAAATGGTATAAATTGACAGCACACTAACCATTGATACTTATGAGTTCTTGATCTGTAATCAAGTGGTGTCATGAAGCTGCCAACTCCTTCACAATGTCATTTCCTGCCATGTCTTGACTTGAACAATATCATATTGTGTTAATGCAAATTTAAACTATGTCACTTTATTCGTCAGTAAGAAATGTGATGAATGGCAGCACTGATACTTTTATGTGCAAAACCTGTCATCTATCTGCTTGTTTATCTTTCAGAGTGAGGAAGATATAAGTGTTGAACAAGCGCAGTCTCATCATCTTGCTCAGCTGCTTGCGCTGCAGCTCCCCAGCAGGGCTAACCTTTCTTGAACTCTATTGAAGTGCTGTCGGTTTTGTATATTATTTTGTCGGCGTGTTTATTTGCGCTGGTGGCGATCTTTGATGCCCAGTGTATGTAAGCTGCTGTCTGCTTGTGCTTTATTATCATAGTGGCGAACTTTGATGCCCAGTGGATGTAATATGCCATAATTTCTTTATTGTATAGTATAGGTTTTTTCTTATTCACAATGCTGCAGTTATTTTACTGTATATATATCCTGTCTTCGCAGTAAATCGGCCAAACCGTAAAATTATGGTACATAATCGGGTCGTCATGCAATCACGATGTAGGTTGGGCCTGAAACATGCCAATCATCTCACGGGCCGGCAGCAGCCCGAAATGAACCCTTGCCCATGATTGTGCGAATCAAATCACGGGCTTTTAACAGGCCAAAAAATTGTCTCGGTCCTTGTTTGGCCCAATCAGATATCGGCTGCGAGCAGGCCGGATGCAAACCGGGCCATAGTTAGGCCCAACTATATGATGGGCTTTTAACAGGGTGAAATTAATATAGGGCCGAAATGTTAAACGTGCCCTTAACAGGCCAAAACTAATATCAGGCTGAATTACTAAGTGGGCCTTTAGCAAGTGGGCCCAAAAGCATAGTGTCCAGTTGACGGGCCGAATCTGATATGGGTCATAATTAGGCCCAAAATCTCTTAAAGGGTCGGACCTGATCTGGGCCGTAATTTGGCCCAGAACGTGGTAGGCTTTTAACGGGCCGGATCTCATATGGGCCACTATTAGGCCCGGAGCATGGCAGGCCATTAATAGACCGGATCAAATATGGGCCGGCATTTGGCCCAAAACATGGCAGTCAGTTAACGGGCCGGCCTACTAGGGTCCTCAAAATCTTGTGGGCCTACAGCTGGGACGGCACATTAATGTCGGCGAAATCTCATGGGCCTTTAGCTGGGCCGGCCCATTATGATTCGCAAGAATTTTGTGGGCCTTTACCTGGGCCGGCCTATTATGGCACATGAAAATCTTGTGGGCCTTTACCTGGGCCGACCCATTATGGCCCGCGAAATCTTGTGGGCCTTTAGCTGGGCCTCCCATTACGGTCCACAAAATCTCGTGGGCCTTTAGCTGGGCCGACCCATTATGGTCCGCAAAATCTTATGGGCCCTTAGTTGGGCCGGCCCATTTAAACTTGTTGGGCCGTGCCACATGTCGACGTATCATAGGCGCATTCTGTCTAGTGAGTGGATGACATCTGTCCCGACGATGAGCTGACACGTGTTTCCTCTAGCCAATGATGATTTTACACGTGGAAAATCCCCATTAGCTGGGGATGTTAACGGGTTATCGGATCCAAAACCCGACCCGATAGCTTAACGGCGTTCCGTTACGGTGGATGCCATGTGTCGGTCACCCTTGACGAAAGCACTTCTGTGACGCGTGATTTATCATCATGGAAGTGGACACTTCCGTGATGATAATTTTGGTAATGACATGGAACACTTCTACGACAGCACATGTATGACTATCTTGATTCTGTCATAAATTTGTCATGGATGTACATGCATGACAAAAAAAGCGACCTACTGTGACAAACATGTACCATCACAGAAGTGTATTTTTTTTGTAGTGCAGATTTGGGTATATGCTTCTCACAAACCGGAGCTTCTCACAATAAGCATGATGGTTTTCGGTAGGGAACGTCCCACCTTTGGGGACGAAACAATATCCATTGCCTCTTATTGCTCTCAAATTTTTTTCTCGTGTCAACATAGAACAACAGGAGTGTTCTGTGAATTTTTGTGATTTTTCGGTGTTCATTTGGACATTTTTATGCATTAACTGAGTTTTCAATGCACTTATGTGCATAATTCAAATTTGAACTGCATGCACATGCTCCAGTGCATATAAATTGGTTGAAAAATCAAATATGTGTCCTTGGGTGCATGCTTAGGTCCCATGCAAGAAACAGGAATGAATTTCAAACACCAGGGCACCGTTGATTGGCGGCAAAACATTGAGATGCCTGGTTTTTAAATTCTAAATCCAAAATTCTGTTAACCATTCACGTGATGCTACGTGTCTTGAATTTAATGGTTGTAGGAGGTGCCATGTGGACAGCTGCTTGACCTTGACTGAACGGGAGGTGCGAGCGCCGTTCGTTGCGCAGGCTGACCGAGAGGCGTGCAAGCTGTCCTCGAGTGCGCACACTCACTAGGAAGCATGTGAGCTGTACACTGTGCAGGCTCACTGGGAAGTGATGACCCACAAGTATAGGGGATCTATCGTAGTCCTTTTGATAAGTAAGAGTGTCGAACCCAACGAGGAGCAGAAGGAAATGATAAGCGGTTTTCAGCAAGGTATTCTGTGCAAGTACTGAAATAAGTGGTAACAGATAGTTTTGTGATAAGATAATTTGTAACGAGCAACAAGTGACAAAAGTAAATAAAGTGCAGCAAGGTGGCCCAATCCTTTTTGTAGCAAAGGACAAACCTGGACAAACTCTTATAAGATGTAAAGCGCTCCCGAGGACACATGGGAATATCGTCAAGCTAGTTTTCATCACGTTCATATGATTCGCGTTCGGTACTTCGATAATTTGGTATGTGGGTGGACCGGTGCTTGGGTGCTGCCCTTACTTGGACAAGCATCCCACTTATGATTAACCTCTATTGCAAGCATCCACAACTACGACAAAAGTATTAAGGTAAACCTAACCATAGCATGAAACATATGGATCCAAATCAGCCCCTTACGAAGCAACGCATAAACTAGGGTTTAAGCTTCTGTCACTCTAGCAACCCATCATCTAGTTATTACTCCCCAATGCCTTCCTCTAGGCCCAAACAATGGTGAAGTGTCATGTAGTCGACGTTCACATAACACCACTAGAGGAGAGACAACATACATCTCATCAAAATATCGAATGAATACCAAATTCACATGACTACTAATAGCAAGACTTCTCCCATGTCCCCAGGAACAAAAGTAACTACTCACAAAGCATAAACATGTTTATAATCAGAGGGGTATTAATATGCATATAGGATCTAAACATATGATCTTCCACCAATTAAACCAACTAGCATCAACTACAAGGAGTAATTAACACTACTAGCAACCTACTAGCACCAATCCCGGACTTGGAGACAAGAATTGGATACAAGATATGAACTAGGGTTTTGAGATGAGATGGTGCTGATGAAGATGTTGATGGAGATTGCCCTCTCCTGATGAGAGGCGCGTTGGTGATGATGATGGCAATGATTTCCCCCTCCGGGAGGGAAGTTTCCTCGGTAGAACAGCTTCGCCAGAGCCCTAGATTGGTTCCGCCAAGGTTCCGCCTCGTGGCGGCGGAGTTTCGTCCGAGGAGATGGCTTATGATTTTTTTCCCATCGGAAGACTCCATATAGCAGAAGATGGCCACCGTGGGGCCACCAGGGGGCCCACGAGGTAGGGGGGCACGCCCTGGGGGGTAGGGCGCGCCCCCACCCTCATGGGCAGGGTGTGCCCCCCTGGTGAGTTTCTTCCGCTTAGTATTTTTTATATATTTGGAAAACATCATCCGTGAAGTTTCAGGACTTTTGGAGCTGTGCAGAATAGGTCTCTAATATTTGCTCCTTTTCTAGCCCAGAATCCAAGCTGCCGACATTCTCCCTCTTTATGTAAACCTTGCAAAATAAGAGAGAATAGGCATAAGTATTGTGACATAATGTGTAATAACAGCCCATAATGCAATAAATATCGATATAAAAGCATGATGCAAAATGGACCTATCAGGAAGCGAGCCCTTTGACTTCCATGGCTGCCCGCCTTGCTCGCGTCCTCTCTATTAATGGCGCCCAAGCCATAGTTTAATTCGCTTTTTAAATATAAAACACTCAACGCAAATGTTTTAGTTAGAACACCCATATGCAAACCGACAGCTTCCCTAGGAAGCTAAGAGAAAATGTCCCGAGTAGGATTTCTGAAGCTCTTGATCGCAAACGTTTTAGATAGAACACCCGTATGCAAGTGAGAGCAGCGCATGATTTGTGCATCCCTTCAACGCAAACGGTTGTTTTGGATGACCCATGTGCAACCACGTACAAACAATTTGGTAAGATTTGTCAATCCTTGTAACACTGCAAATTGTCAAAATATGAAGCTGAAAATCACTAGCAGTATCTAATTTTTGCAACTAAAATTAAGTAATTAAGCATAGATTTCATTCATAGATTAAGCAGTCATTCTTAATTTGTACAAACAGTTCAACTCGATAGCTAAACCGACCAAACTTTACCTCAATTGTTGCCAACCACGTACTGAAATAGCTAGTTCAACTATATATACTAGCTAATTTTAAGTATGTTGTACAGTTCCACCACATCTATAGTTAGATGAACTGAACAAAATAGCCCCTAAATACTACTACTACTGCGGAGGGGCTTTGTACTACTTCCGGCTGCCTCTCCTCTGCCGAGCGTGCTCAATAAGAGGCGGAGGAGGAGGAGCCTACGGACGAGCTGGGCAACCACAATGCGGTGCCTCCCGCTAATGCAGCTTCAGTGACGCTCACCTCGAACGCCCTCTGCCGCTCCAGACGACCCCTCTCGAAGCGGTGGTTCTCCTCGTAGATCTCCTGATTCCTCGCCTCTGAGATGGCGTGTGCCGCGGCCACTGCGGTGGTAAGGCTCTTTGCGTGCTCGACGAGGCGCTCCTCCTCCTCCCGCAGGAACTCGGTGTAGCACGCAAGGTCGATGTCGCACATGCGGGCATCCACATCCGCCTCCCGCCTTCGGGCGGCGGTGGCGGAGCGGGTGATAACCCCGACGATCGATGGTGGGCTGGCGGCCACGGCGGCCGATGACGGGGTGGCGGCCACGACCACCACCTCCCGCCTTCGGGCCGCGATGGTGGAGCGGGTGATGGCCATAGTGGCCGGAAGTGGGGTGGTGGCCACGACGACCATCTCCCGCCTTCGGGCCGCGGCAGCAGAGCGGGCGATGGCCCTGGATTTCACGGTGGTGTGGCGGCAACGGCGGCCGACAACAGCTGCCGACGGGCACGGGCGGCGGAGCGTGTGGTGGGTGTTCCGCGCACACCCAACAGGGACGCCACGCGCACTACACTACGCCGGGGACTGCGCGGCCGCCGCGGTCTAGCCTCCCAGCTAGAGCTGTTCTCTGATGACGCCGGAGTGGCTGAGCGATGACGATGGACCAGTGCCATTGGCGATTGTGGGAGAAGCAGACGAGATAAGCTACAAGGATGGAGGGGAAAATGTGATGCAGGACTCACCGGTCGTGAGGGTTTTTATAGCAGGCTGGTAAGCATTGGGATTTTGGGGAATTTTACTGAGTCAGGCAGGAAGCTTGTGCGGGAACCTGCCAATTTGCGCGGGAACGGGCTCACCGGCGATTCATTGGCGCCAGTGTTTGGCAAAAAGAACGCCCCCGCGCCCTGCGCAAGCTTGCGCTGTAAGCCGTCTGCGGCAGCAGGGTGACAAGACGTGCGAGAGGAGGACGAAAGGCCACATACACATACGGAAAAAACATTTGCGATTTAATTACCTACTATACCATCGTCCTGGTTTATAAGTATGATTTAACTAATAAAATACGAATGCATGTCGCCAAGGATTATATAGTTGGATTTATATTTGAACATTGTTTCCAATTATATAATTTTTAAAACATGCATTAACATTTTTTTGGTTAAATTTGAGGGCAAAGTATGGCACATAATATAAAGGAGACTATAGACTAGACGGAGGTGGTACCACACGGTCGCTCTATACGCAGCGACGCAACTGTCGGTCGGCTTGTAGGCGACCATTTCCTGCGTGTTCAACTGCTCTATGTGTGTGGTTGCTTGCGGTTCAGGTGGCCGCGGCGCGCTCTGCTCGCGTCCCGCCGCGCGCGCTCTGCTCTCGCGTCCCTCTGGGTGCTCGGTGCATGATCACGCACGTTCGTGTGCAAGCGGTTGCGCCAGGAGCAGCGCGACCATGCAGTTACCCGCTGCAAAAACTGCCATGCGGACGCGCCGAGAATCCACACCGTCGGCCCCCTTTTATTCCTGCGGCCATTTACCTTCATCTCTCGTCTCAGATGACACAATAAGCACACCCACGAGGACACATACAGAGAGGACATCCAGCGGTTCCAATGGCGCTCCCAGCGTCCGACGACGACAACGGCGGGTAGTTCACCAGGCATCACGTAGTGGACACCCACGTGAGGGGGAAGGCCCTCTTGGTGGTGTACATGAATGATCCGGTCTCGGTGGAGAGCTCCATCAAAACTATGGAGCAGTTCCTTGCCGAGGACAAGTACCGAGTGGTCGGCTTCGACCTTGAGTACACCATGGGTCGTGTCAGGCATGATCAGAAGGTTGCCATCGCCCAGTTGTGCGTGCGACATGACGTCCTCATCTACCACTTCCACCTTGCCACAAGGCCTTGCAAGCGTTTCTCCAGGTTTATCAAGAGCTCCGACTACAGTTTCGCTATGGTGGACACCAATGATCTAAAAGCGCTCAAGGTTTCGGACTTGAAATGCCCGAATCTTGTCAACATCCAGCACCACTACAAGGTCTGGGGCAGCGACAAAAGTAAAATGAACTCCCTGGTTGACCTCGCCTGGGCCATCATCAACCCCTACTACGCGAAGATGAAGCAAGAGAGCAATAGGGACAAGAACGCCTGGCACAGTGTGTGGCATAAGAGACTGGATGAACAACATGTCAAGTACGAGGCCATGGACACGTACACAAGCTACGAGATGTACAGGTGGACCGTTGACATGAGGAACTGTCTTCTTCCTGACCCAGACAAGGGATCGAGCCACATAGCAGTGGCGGGAGCGTCACAATAAGTAGATGACTAGACGATCATTTCTCCTACTTTAGAATGCATGCAATTGTTTATTGAGGTGTGTGCGAATGATCTGTATAGTCACTTATGTAATTGGATGTTTATTTCAGTTATATACATGTTATTCTACTGTAGACAGAGCAATTCACACGACTTATTAGTAGCAATCGTCTGTGTTATTATTGGACTTCGCACATGTTTCAGATTACGGACCTGTTTGCCGTGTATCACACACATCTTGTTCAGTTGAACCGTTTCCATTGTATTGCCTAATCACACATTGTTCATCCCTGTGAACCGTATGTTGTATATTGCACACGCCTTCATCTGGCTGCCCATTTCTTTTGTGCCTCCTCATCCCAAACAGTCAATTGAGCTGAACCGTATGCCCTGCATCACACATGCAACTAAATTCTGAACCGTGTTTGATACATCTGTCATCGCATATGTTTTGCACCTTTTTTGATGGTTTTTTACACCATAGTTTACGATTATGGCATTGCACATAGTTTCGTAGAAGGGTCTCTGATCGTAGTGCATGCAACATAAAAAACCTTTGGAAAGTAGCATCATACACGGTAAACAGACAGTTGAATCTCATCTGGGAAACTACAAAAGCGGAAGGCAAATATTGAGCCTTCAGTGATGTTGAATGTCCTTGCAACTTTAGGCTAGTGGATATGGAGAATTGCCTGCCCAACCTTCATCCTCTTCAGCAAGACATCAATATTGTACCGTGGGTGTTGAATGAATACTTTCCTCGCCTGTTGACCATGAAGGTGGTTTGAGAGGTAATCATCGGTGAACTGCTTTGAAAAGTACTGAAAACAAAGCTATGCATAAATCACTATTGTAAATTTTGAAATGGCGCAAGGGGTAAAAACAAGGTAAAAGAGTTGGTACCATCCTATAGTTGACTGATGTCTTCTTCATTGTGCAAACAAAGATCTTGCTGTTATTCGTTGCAAGTTTCTTCATCCTAACAATCTTTTTGAGTTTCTTGACTTGACTTGTATTCAGGGACATCTCATTTCCCCATATGCAAAATGGGTCGAACAGTGGGTCTAAGCCTCTCACAGCAGGACCTACATGTGCAAGACCAAATTGTAAGAAACCTAAATATTAGAATGATTCTTGCAATTGCACAATAATGTGCTATTAGCCAAAGGACACTGCTCGAACAAACCTCGATGTTAAACCACAGTGTCTCCCATTGTTTCCCTGCAACACACATAAGGAAGATCTTGATCAGGTTAACTGAGAGTTGCCATACTATCAGTAGAATATGTATTGAGTATAGCCAAATTCGATTGGTGTAACATGCATAACAATACAAAATTGTATCCACAGCAAATGAAAATCAAATTGCAAAACTGAACCAAATAGTTAAACGGACAGTAGACCAAATGAACCAAAATAGTTAACTGAGCACGACATTGTAGAATAGAAACATGTACTAGAAGATAAGACAGTTAATAAAACAAAGAATGCTTGAGAACAGTGCTACGAAATGTAGCAATTATTGGACCAAAGTGTTAACTGAACATTACATTTTAGAGGACCAAACTGTTAACTGAACATCAGATTGCATATTAACATTACAGAGGACAAATCACTAGAGGGCACTTGTGGTGGCCTCGAGAAAACATCGCGAACTGTATTTTAAGGTAGACAACCGCGCGGCGGTGTCGACGGTGGCCTCGAAGATAGGGTGCTCCTCCAAGATCTGGTGGTCGACACGCATGTCAGCCATAGCGACCTCGTTCACGCGTGCAGCCAGATGCTACTCAGCTTCACGTTATACTGCGTGTAAAATGGCTGGGGGCAGCGCTTAATTGGAGGAGGGGGGCAGTGATTTCGGTGGAAGGTGTCGCTCCGTCATTCGGGGCATGTGGGACAGGAAAGGAGGAGGATGGTGTGGGTGGGGTGTGGATTACCTGACCATATCGACGAGGCCGCGCAGCAAGAAGAAGGGTCAGTGGTGAGGAGGCTGCAGCAAGAAGAAGGGTCGCTGGCGAGGAGGCGGCGCTGCAAGAAGAAATGTCACTGGCGAGGAGGCGGCGCTGCAAGAAGAAGGGAAGCTGGTGAGGAGGCAGCGCTGCAAGAAGAAGGGTCGCCGGCGAGGAGGCTGAGCTGCTAGTAAGCACCAGTGAAGGTTTGAACTTGGAAAGCAAGGAGGAACAGTGGAATTGTGGCTTTTGGTAGGAGGGAGGGGGCGGGGAGTTAGATATTTCCGCGGTGGCAAAAAAATTCGCTCGGTGCTGCGAGAAACTGGCGCGCAAGTCTGGTTCAAGCGGGGGCGGTGGACTGTAGACGATGAAGCTTCCTGCGTAAGCCAGACAAGAGGTCCGCCAAGATACTTTATATCGCATCCCACATGATTCTTTCTAGTAAATTGTTTGTGCTATACCTGATTTTTTTCATTATGTTTTGAAAGAAAAAATGGTGTTACAGAGGGAAAGGATGGTGTTTGAATTGCTAGAACATTTACATACATTGAACATGCAACTAGTACATGAATGCCGTGTTTAAATTTGGAATTATTCCGGGTTCGTTTGGCATTTTTATGCATTAATTGAGTTTCTGGGAATTTAATGTGCATAATTCAAATTTGAACGACAAGAACAAGCTCCAATGCACCAAAGTTTGCTGAAAAATCACATGTGTGTCTTTGGGTGAATTTATAGGTCCCATGCAAGAAATGGGAATAAAATTCAAACATCTGGGTGTCGTGGCTCGGCCGGAATGATTGAGAAACTTGGTTTTTTAATTCCTGTAAATCCAAGACACGACTGAAAATCATGAAACTTGGCATGGTGTCATGACATGGCACCAACATGCTGCTGTATTTTTTTGGCCGAATTGGGACAAGCTTTGGTGTAAGCTTCTTGCAAACCGGAGCTTCCCTCAAGAAGGCTCCTGGTTCCGAGAGGGAACATGTCACCTCTGTGTGCAAAATGACATATGTACACTGCCTTCTCCTGCCTAATTTTTTACACAGGCAGATTAGACCAAAAATAAGTACCGTGCTAAATTTTGGAATTATTCTGGGTTCGTTTGGCCTTTTTATACATTAATTGAGTTTCTGGGCATTTAATGTGCACAATTCAAATTTGAACAACAAGCACCGGCTCCAGTGAACCAAAGTTGTTTGAAAAATCACATGTGTGTCCTTGGGTGAATTTCTAGGCCCCATGCAAGAGATGTGACAGAAATTCAAACATCTGGGCGTCGTGGCTGGGCCGGAAAGATTGAGAAACTTGGTTTTTTAATTCCTGTCACTACAAAAAAATACACTTCCGTGATGATACGTGTTTGTCACAGTAGGTCGCGTTTTCTGTCATGCATGTACATCCATGACGATTTTATGACAGAATCAAGATAGTCATACATGTGCTGTCGTAGAAGTGTTCCATGACATTACCAAAATTATCATCACGGAAGTGTCCACTTCCATGACGATAAATCGCACGTCATAGAAGTGCTTTCGTCAAGGGTGACCGACAAGTGGCATCCACCGTAACGGAATGCCGATAAGCTATCAGGTCGGGTTTTGGATCCGATAACCAGTTAACAGCCCCGACCAATGGGGATTTTCCACGTGTAAAATCATCATTGGCTGGAGGAAACACGTGTCGGCTCATCGCTGGGACAGATGTCATCCACTCATTGGACAGAAGGCGCCTATGATACGTCAACACGTGGCACGATCCAACAGAGGCCCATTCCTGTGAAAAGGTCGGCCCGTTTGACTTGGTCAAAAGGTGGCGGGCCGGCCCATGGAAAGCCTGTTAACGTCCTATTCGCATATAGCCCATTTACAGCCCGCTAACCCAAGGCCCGTTACGCCCTATTCGAATTAGGCCCAAAGCGTCATCTGGGCCATCCAATATGATTCCATCCCGTTTTCACTTCTAGCCCATTTATGGCCCATGACGTATTTCGGCCCATATGAGGCCCTATGTAACTCTTGGCCTATTAATGGCCCGTGGTGAAACTGGCCCGTAATGAACAGTGTATCACTTTACACCCATTAACGGCCCGTGGTGAAACTGGCCCGTAAAGAACAATGTATCACTTTATACCCATTAACGTCCCGTTATTCCGTTGGGCCGTTTCCAACCCATGTTATCTTTCGGCCTTCTCAGAGCCCAATTATTCTTGGGCTATTTTCCAGCATTCGTTTACTTACGGCCTGTTACTGTCATTTTCTGCTTGTGGGCCAAATTCAGCCCGTGGTTACAGTCGGCCCGTTTGTGGTCCGTTAATACGTTGGGCCGTTTTCATAGCGTCATCAAATACGGCCTATTAACGATGGCCCATTATGGTCGGCCCATGAACGGACGATTCCAACTCTAGCCCGTTTACAGCCAGAATGCGGTCTGTTTGGCCCATGTTTGGCCAATCGATCATACGGCCCGTATAAGGCCCATTGATGATACGGCCCGTAGAAGGCCCATTGTTTCTACGGCCTGTAGAAGGCCCATTGTTTCTACGACCCATAGAAGGCCCACTGTTTCTATGGCCCGTAGAAGGCCCACTGTTTATACGGCCCGTAGAAGGCCCACTGTTTCTACGGCCCGTAGGAGGCCCGGTGTCACTACAGTAAATATTAGCCCATGGCTATTGTGGCCTAGTCTTAAAAAATAGGTTATTGCAGCCACTAGCAAACCGCAGAAAAAGAACTGCACTGACTACAATCAAACAAATAAACAAGACAACAAGGAAATAAATAAGCAAGCAACTTACACTAGGCTATCACAGCTATCACACATATTACATCCACTAGGCATCAAAGTTCGCCACCAGTGCAAATATAGGGAACATATCAGCATATAAATGCCACAGCAAAACAAGTCCAGAACTGAAACCACTTCAGAAGAGCTCAAGAAACAATATCCTGGGTACCCATAATGCTGGCAAGATGCTTAGCAAGCTTATTAACTTTCTCTTGTTTGGCGCTTAAGTCCTCCAGCGCTTGCTGTTGCACCAGAAAGTATGCATCTGAATTCTGCAAGGACTTCCTCAGTCCTTCGGCTTCCTATCGCATAACATGTGATCAATGTCTTTCAACTTGAAGTTGAGACTCAAGAAGCCGAACTGATTCAGGCAATGAGTTCGAAGAGCTGGTGCCAGCAGTATTAGCCAGTAACTCGAACACTACATCAAGACATGACTTTGGGGTTGTCTCAGTGTCTTCAATATAGTTTTTATCAGCTTTCTTGGAGACCAACAGGGATGTCTCACTATCTTGAACCTTATCTGCATTACTTCCTTTACCATTCCATAATAGGGTACTCTTCTCCAATATTTTATCCGCGTTCTAAAAGATAAACAAACAAACACATCTCAGGTTTACAATGTAGTATATGAAACTCATTTGGTAAACTAGTTCAGTAGTAAGGTGGACAGGATAACAGCATGAAACAAACATATATCTATGTAGTATGGTCACTGTATGGTCTATATCATTCTAGTTTATTTGCCAAATCAAGATAGATACAGTTCGAATCATATCTATTTAAGACAAAGCAGCATAGACAGAATATAAGTGTGGGAAACTGCACAGCAATAACAACACTTGTAATGTGCATGGCATGAGAACATAACTGCTTATTCAATTGAAACTGAAATCAACATAGAGCAAGTTACAATAGCAAACAGCCAAACACGTTGAAGAAACAGGTTTAAAACATACATGTTGCGCCATTGGAGTTTCAATTGCATCCTTCAAATTTGAAATTAGTTGTTATCAGCAAATACTGTGATGCAAGAGCAAAGTAGTATGAACCATAGCTACGGAACCTGACATGAGAACAATTCTTTCTGCTTTAAGCGTTGACTTCGGGTTCCGAGTGGTGGTCCTCGTGATTTGGGCATTGCAGTTGCCTTACTAACTGCTCGTGTTTGGGCACTCTGTGGTGGAGACGGTGTTGTGTCAACGGGAACTGGGCGTCTATCTGCTGGGGTTGGGGTTAGAAGGGGTGTAGCTGGTTCTCTGTCCAACTGGGTAGGGGTACAATTTGCATGAGTGTGGGTTATGTGTGGTGGGGCTGGTTCTTGGGCAAGTACAACCGTGGTTCTATCTGCATCGACAGGTAGCATGATCTTTTCTGAAGACCATGTTTTTACTCCCACAGATACTGCCATCACTTCCTCCAATTGAAATGGCTGATAAACAAGAAAAGTAATTGAATGTACAAACATTGTAAGATAGACAGGTGCAATGGATAGTAGGGAAGAAAATAGGGCATGAAATAATTCACATTTATGTTGTCTAAGAAAACAGAATAGTAGGACATAATTTCACATATATAATGGCTAATTAAATAGGATAGCATGACACAATTTCACATGTATGATGGCTAACTAAACAGGATAGAATGACATACTTCAAAATATGATGACTATGTAAAAAGGATGGCATGATATAACTATGCGATGTGTCTATTAAAGTGGTTGGCATGCCATAAATGACAAACATGTCGTCAATGGAAACATGATGGCATGATATAATTCACGGATAGAATGACATAATTTAAAATATGATGACTATGTAAACAGGATGAGATGATATAACTATATTATGTCTTTAGAAAATGGGTTGGCATGCCATAATTCAGATACATGTTGTCTATGTAAACATCATGGCATGACATAATTCAAATATATGATTTATATACTAAGGAAGTGAGCAGAGGGCAATCGCATATATGATGTGTCAACTAAGGAGATGGCATTCAATATTGTGTATATGATGTAAAAACTAAGCATTGCAACACAACATATGCATTATATGAGTAATATAACCCTGCCAAGTTTGAGCATACACTTGAGGGGGATAATAGGACTGGTCATCTGCCTCTGAATCCTCCTCTGAAGAGCTATGTATAACCAGTAAGATATCTGCTTCAGCAGGTAGCATTGTCTGCTTTGAAGACCTTGTTTTCACTCCAGATTTCTCCATCACCAATTCAAATGGCTGATGCACAGGAAGAGCAGTTGAATATACAAACATTGTCGACAAAAGCAATGAGAAATGCAAAAAAAGGACGGCATGATATAATTCACATATATGACGCTTGCCTAAACAGCATGGCATTGCATAATGTCGGTGTTCTGGGAACGGGGGTCCCCAGACTTGCCTGCCTGCGGCCTGTGGCGTGGCTCAAAGGGGGCCCCAGCACGGCCCATCTTCAACAACACAGACCCAAGACCCTCGCGAGGGGCCAAGCCTCGCGGGGCGGACGACACGGAGCTTCCTCAGGCATGGCCTCATCAGGCTGGCTCGCGAGGAGGCAGAGAGATCAAGGCAGGGTACCTCACGAGGTGCCCGTGACGCAAGCCATGACGACCAAAGGCGCCAGGCGGGCGCCAGCCCCCGTAGTGTCCTCCTTTCCTCTTTGGTGCAAAGGGAGCAAGCGCAGCCACAGAGTACCGAGGCATTAGGCAAAGGTTGCCATTTCGGTGCAACAAGACCAAGACCAGGAGGACTGCAAGACGGAGGTCATTGTGGAGCCCAAGACGGCGTCACCACCACAGCTTTGTGCAGGCGAAGACTACTTTTGTCAGGATAGCTAGTACTAGCTGTCCCCCTTCAAATTAGCCCGCCATTGTTGGCTCCCTTCCCGCTCGATATTTGGGAAGAGGACCAGGGCCTCTATAAATAGGACTAGCCACCCCCAGGGGAGAGGGGCATCAACAATCGAGAAGAGAGAGAGAGAGAAGGGTGACTGAACTCCTCCCAGCAGTTCATCGCCCCAGCCAAGAACAGACCCTCGTGAGGCTGTTCTTCCTTGTATCGCTCATCATCATCAGCCCAAGAGGCAATCCACCACACCACACACTGGAGTAGGGTATTACACCACAACGGTGGCCCGAACCAGTATAAACCCTGTGTCTCTTGAGTTGTTCCTTCCATAGCTTAGATCTTAGCGAGGCGGAGGGGTGCAGGTAGGTAGAAGGCGAAATCTCCGTGCGCACCCCAGTGTTTGAACCTCAAGTGTCTGCCGGAACCTGAAATCCGACATTTGGCGCACCAGGTAGGGGTGCACCGGAATTCGTCTTCCACCACCCCGTTCTCCTCCGACCATCGCGCCTATGTTTGACACTTGTCGGGCCCGCGCCGAGCGCCAGGCCGCTCTCGCTTCCCGCATCGCCCAGACGGCTCCTGTCGGGGGGCGTCCTCGCCGTTCCCCGTCACCTGCCGTCAACGCCACCACCGGCCCGGCGGGGGCGAGCAGGAAGCATCGTCTCAGCATCCGTCCGTACGGCAAGACGGCCGCACCGCTACTCCCTCGCTCACCCCAGCTGGTTCTTCGTCCCGCGCGCTCCGCGCACCCATGGAGGCTCGAGCTGCGCTCATCGCGGCAAACGAGCTCCTGCGCTACCGTCCCGTCGACGACGTCTACGAAGAATGGCTCGACCGCGTCGCCGAGCTCGTCCGCGCCGCAGGGGGCTCTCCTGCGCCATCCGTTCCGCTGCACCGCACCCCGCCCCGCGCGGGCGACGAGGCTCCGGCGGTGCCCCAGCCGCCTCCTCCTCAAGAAGGCGCCATGGCTCCAAGGCGCGTGGCCCCTAGGAGGAACCCGCTCCGTCAGGTGCCAGCGGGGCAAGAGCAGAGCTGCCAAGAAGTCCCTCGCCCGCAAGAAGCTGCCCGGGCGCTCCCTGCTCCAGCACGTCGCGACCATGCTCCTGCTCTCGCACATCAAGACCCCGCGCTGCTCCCAGCTGCAGCGCGTGGGGACATGCAAGACCAAGCTCTCCGTCACCCAAGGCCTCTCGTGGCCACAGCAGGCTGCCGTGCCTTCACCACCGAGCTACGCAGCGTCGCGTGGCCCGGCAAGTTCAAGCCAAACCTGGCTCCTCGTTATGACGGCACGGCTGACCCTGCGGAGTTCCTCCAGCTCTACGAGCTGGGCATCGAAGCTGCCAACGGAGATGAGAAGGAAGGCCATCATCTTAGCCTTCTGGTTTCCCATGGAGCTAAAGGACGGGGCTCGCACCTGGCTCCTGAACCTGGCTCCAGGCACGATCTCCTCCTGGGACGAGATGCGCACCCGCTTCGTCGCCAACTTCCAAGGTACTCACGACCGGCCACCCGCCGTGAGCAACATGCGCCGCATCAAGCAACAACCCGGGGAGACCCTGCAGAAGTACATCCAGCGCTTCAACAACGCATGCCTCAAGATTCCCAAGGTGACTGAGGAGGCCATCATCTCAGCCTTCTCCGACGGCGTGCGCGATGTCAAGATGAAGGAGGAGCTGGTGATGCATGAAGACTTGTGCACTTCCTTGGAGCTGTTCAACTTGGCAACCAAGTGCGCCAGGGCTGAGGAAGGGCATCTCTCCCTCCTCAAGCTGCCTGCCGCAGACCCAGAAGAGAAGAAGCCCAAGGCCAAGGATGTGAAGCGCAAGGGGGCTGCCGTGCTCGCGGCAGAACCAGACACCAAGCGGGGCAGAGATCAGCCCGAACCTTCCAAGGGCAGTCGGTACTGTGTGTACCACGACCTCCACACCCACAACACCAACGAATGTCAAGAGCTCCGAGCCGTGCGAGAAGGAAGGATCGGCCGTCGCCCCGATCGTGGTGACCGGGGCTACAGTCGAGGAGGAGGAAGGAACGCAGGACGCTGGGAAGACCGTGGCCCGCGCCATGGGTGGCGCGATCAACCTCGCGAGGATCGCTGGCAAGACCCGCCTCACGAGGGAGACTGGAGGGATCAGCCTCGCGAGGATCGCCTGCAAGGCAACGCAGGCCTCCCTCCGCTGCTGCCGCAGCCAAGGAAAAACGAGGACCGCCACCAGGACGAGGGGGCTGGGGGCTTCCAGGAGCCACGCGCGATCGCCTGCATCCTGGGCGGGGCTCAAGCCCCAGCCTCTCAACGCATCTTCAAGCAGTTTGCCCGCGAAGTGAATGCAGTCCTCCCCAAGCTCGAAGCCATGCGCTCTCTCAGGTGGTCGGCGTGCGCCATCACGTTCAGCTCAGCAGATCAGCTCAAGTGTGCGGCTACAGCCGGAGTCCTCCCGATGCTTTGTTCCCCAATCATCAGCAACGTGGTGGTCACCAGGACCCTCATCAATGGCGGGGCAGGGCTCAACGTCCTGTCCGTGGAAACATTCAACAATCTCCAAGTGCCCTACAGCCAGCTTCAGCCAACCAAGCCTTTCTGCGGAATCACCGACGGCTCCACAGTCCCGATTGGGCAGGTCCGCCTCCCTGTCACCTTCGGGGCACGCGACAACTACTGCACCGAGCTCATCGACTTCGACGTCGCTCACATTCGCCTGCCGTACAACGCCATCCTTGGGTACCCGGCGCTGGCCAAGTTCATGGCTGTAACTCACCACGGCTACAACGTCCTCAAGATGCCAGGAAGTGGGGGAGTCATCACGGTGCCCTTTGAAGAGAAGGACGCGGTGTGTTCCCTGGAACGAGCCTTTCAGGCCGCGTCACAGGAAGACCCGGATCGCGGAAGCAGGAGGCTTCCCGAGACCGCCCCCAAGAAGAAGAAGACATCGTCCGGCCCGACCCCTCAGGAGGCAGGCCCTTCTGGGCTCGCGCTTGCCCAGGGGGAACCTCCTTCCATCGCATAGGAAAGCACGCCCGGCGCCCTCCTCAGGCAGGGCTCGGGGGCTCTCCCCTGGAGGGCCACCGACCTTGCTAAGGTCACGAGGGAGGCGCTTGGGCACCACATGGAGGCGTGTTTCGAAGCACGTTTCCCTCAACAAGGAGCAAGGCAAGGAGAGCCAGACCCTCAGGAGTTTGTCAGCAAGGCCATTCAGGAGCTACAGGAGTCAAGAGTCATGAAAGGCGGCCGCCGCCTACCAGCAGTGGCTCCCCATCCAGGCGAGGATGGTGGGCTGCGCGTCTGCATCGACATACCAGGGCTCAATCGAGTCGCCTCTCTGGAGCGCCTCTGGCCCTCGCGAGTGGGGCGCTGCGGAGGTCCACCCCACAGCTACGTTCGCATGCCTTACGGCTTGCTGAACGCGGTTGCCACGTATCAACGCCTCATGAGGGGCATCATGGAGGCACAAGAGGCCAGGCGTTCCGCAGCCCTGGCGGAGATGGAGATGGTCCGCGAGGAGCCACCAGTGCCTCCGGAGCCTCCCGAGGCCCCTGGGCCTGGGGGCTCATGAGGATCGGCTTCCGCAGCCCACCGAGTCTGCTACACCAACACCCCTTCGTCCTCAACATCATCAAGTGACATCTTTCAAGTTTCATTTCTAGCTGGGAGCGCCCCCCCCAGGGCTGCATTATTCCCAGGCCGTGTGGGTCCGTCCCTGCGGCATGTATCCCTTTTATTTCATGTTGTTAGCTTACCTTGTTGGGGGCGCCCCTCGGGCTGCATCATCCCCAGGTCGCTCGGGCCAGACCCAGCGGCATGTATCCCTTGTGCGTTTATTTCCGGTTATGCGTTCGACCCACCATGCTTGATTATTTGATGCCGGTCCATGGCATCTCTTCTTCTCCATGCCGACCACTTGCACGTTAAAGGGGGGGGGGGTACTTGAGCATCGCGACTTAGGGCTCTTACTGGCTCTCCAGCCCTCACCCTCTGGCCTTGTCCACGGCATCGCGACCTGGCATACCAGCAACGGCTAAGACCAGCTCGAGGGCCGGGACCCGAGGACGTAGAGTGCCGGCTTATAACCAAATTTGCAGGGACACATCACAAGATAAGGCCCAGTGCCAGGCGCAACCCGCCTAGAAGTAGGGCCCCGTGAGTCCCGCGTTGGCTCACGGGTGCCCAGATACACCTCGCCAGGCCCTACCGTGCCAGCCACATGTCAGGGTGGGGCTGTACACGCCCCGGGGGCTCCTCCCGGAGGGGGGCCCCCTCCCACATACCAGTGGAAGCACCATGCTCCGCGCTGGCTGACGACACTGCCGAGGAGCGGCTATGCCCGTACACATACGGAAGCGCTATGCTCCGCGCTGGTGATAAACAACTAAGGGTGGCCCCCAGGCCGCATCAACCTCAGGGAGCCCAAAGCTCAGTGTCTAGCCTCATCGTAACGCCTCCCCTCGGGAGTGCTGCGTGAGGGGGCTGGGCACGGGGGCTGCACCTAGGTCACACCCAGACGCACGCCGCCCAGCCAGGCCCCCGGGCCTGGTTCATCACGCGTCTCTCCCCGAGCGGAGCCAAGGTACGAAGGCCGTTTGAGCGTCAAGGGGGACTCCTGAGCATCGCGACTCAGGAGCCTAACTGGTCACGTAGCCCCTCACTCCTTAGTTCCAAAAGGCTAACGGCGGTTGAGGTATGCACGCGGCCGGGCTCTGCAGACGTAGAACGGTAGCTCCACCCACATCATACCTCCCTACTTGCTGTTCTTGCGCCAAGGGGGACTCCTGAGCATCGCGACTCAGGAGCCTAACTTGTCACGTAGCCCCTCACTCCTTGGTCCCGTCCTGGTTTCCGGTCGGGACTAACGTTGGGTGAGGTATGCGCGGGGCCAGGCTCTGCCGGCGTAGAACATAAGCAAGTAGGAAGGAAAAGCGCAAATTTCAAGGAATTCAAAAGCAAATATTACAGTCCACACTGTTATCTCAATGCCAAACGCAAGTTTAAACGCCTCCCCGAGGCATGATACATGTGCAGGAATTAAAGGCAGGACAGGAGCCACAATGGAGTCACTTGTCGGCGATGGAGCAGCGCGGAGTGGGTTCGCCTTATGGAGCAGTGGGGTCGGCAGCGCCTTGCTTCGGCTTGGTGCTGAAGGCCCGGAACTTCCCCAGCAGAGCCTCCGCGTGACCCTTCACGGCCTCGCTAGCGGCAGCGACACGCTCGCCGCTTACTGGCTCCAGCAGGCTGTCGAGGTCGATGCCGGGATCGCGAAGGTAGATGTGGGTGAGGACCCGCGTCAGTGCTGCAGAAGACAGGACACGCGCCTCGGCCTCGGCCGTGGGGCCAAGGCCAAGGGCGACATCTTCAAGAGCACGAACCAGGAAGGGAAGCAGCTTGGCAGGGCCGTCCTCGGCGCCAGCCAGCGGGCTCTCCAGGCCGCTGTCGTAAAGCATCCTCAGCGAGGAGCGAGCCTTCACCTCCATCTCCGTGAAGGCCACGCGGTCGTCGGCAAGAACCAGGGCCTTGTCGTCCAGCTCGGCCTTCCTTGCCCCCAACTCCTGCTCCAGCGCGCCTAGGCGGTCGCGGCGCTCCCTGAGCTTGACCTCCCTCTCCTTGACGGTCGCCTCGCGAGCCTTCGCGCCTTCTTCCTGCTCTTGGCGAAGGCGAACCTCTTTCACGAGCTGGTCCCGCAGGCCTTGCAGCTCGTCCTCCAGCGCCTTGCAGCGACCACGGACGTCGACCACCTCCCCCAGGGCTGCGTCACGAGCAGTCTTTGCCTCAAGGACGGCCTGCTTCTCCTTATCACAAGCCGTCGAGGCCTGGACCAGCGCCGCCGAAACCGAAGCGCCGGAGCGAATCCATCCTGAAGCCAGCTCCAAGCGCCCGGCCACCAAACGAGGGTCGGTGCCAAGAAGATCCTGACGCAGCTGGTCCAGCTCAGCAGAAGCACGATCCAGAACGGCAGGAGGAGTCGGGGAGACAGCAGTCGGTGGAGTAGAAGGAGAAGGCAGCAACGCGGCCATAGCATCCCAAGGCGGAGTCTACTGCGCCCCAATGGCTGTAGTGGCGGCAGCAGGCAAAGGCACCTCGGGAGTCACTTGGGCCATGGGGGCTGAGCTCGCCCCAGCCAGCTCAGCCAGGCCTCGCGAGGACGACCGGGCAGGAGAAGCCCGTGCGTCGCGGTCACCCTCCTTCGCAGGCAGAGGCGCTGCCACGGATGGAACCTCGGGAGCTCCCTTCGGCTTCTTTGCTGCGGACGCCAGCCTATCCAAGAGATGCGGACGTCAAGCCTCAGAAGCAGAGCAAGAAGTAAAGACAAGAATCAAGCGCTTACGGGTCATCGCTAGTGAGCTCAAGCAGCCTCCGGCCAAACTTGAAGCCCGAAAGCCGGCTAGAAGGGTCAACCTCGGGAAGCTTGGAAGGGGAAGGTGCGTCTGCGGTCCGCCTCAGGGCCGGGGCAGACCCGCGGGAGATCAGCCCGGTCCTGTCCTTCTTCGGGATCGGGGGCAAGCTCCCGCCGTCCTGCTCGTCATCATCCTCGTCGTCATCGCTCAGAGAGAGGCGGAGAACGCGGGACCTGTGCCGGGGGAGGGGAGCCCTCGACTCTCCATGAGTCGTCTCGGAGTCAGGCCCTTTTTCCCGCTCCCCTCCTTCCTCCTCTTCACTGGAGTCATCGGAGGACACGTCCACCGATTCCCAGGGAGTTTCCATGGGCACGGGCCCGTCCCCGTTGAAGACGGGCATGGACTCCACTACCTGCTCCAGTCGTCGCGGAGGAACAAGGGCGTAGGAGCGCCCTCCAACCTCGCCACATCGCCCCTGACCAGAGATTGGAGGACCGCAGCCAGATCTCCGTCGGCCAAGGCCGCGGGGCTCGGATGGGGCCTCCACATCGGAAGTGAGTACTGCCGAAGCAGAGCCAGCTGGTGCTCCAGGAATTCCCTCAGCAGCGACGCGCTGGTCAGCTTCGCTGCCGCCATGTTGGCCGGCCTCAGATCCGCGTCCATCTTCTCCAACACCAGCTTCGCGCGGGGGTCCGCGAGCTCCGCTCAACCCCAATCGCTGGAGCTCGTGGGCTGCTCCGTGGGCAAGATCAGCCGAGGGTGGATGCGCTCAGCATCCGCCAAGATCCACTTGCTCCTGAAGCCCTCAATACTTTTCCCGGGGTTCAAGATGGCAATGGCACCACCGTACGCGATGAAGCTCGCGCACGCGGAAGCAGGACCGCGAGAGGTCCGGAGGTAGAAGTAGTGGCGCAGTAAGGCCACTGAGGGCTGCACCCCTACGTGAGCCTCGCAGTAATAGGCGAAGATTGCCAGGAGAAGGACGGAGTTGGGGTGGAGATGCAGAGCCTGTAGCTTATAATGGCGGAGGACAGAGAAGAAGAACTCGGAGAAGGGGGGCACCAGGCCAGCAACAATGGCACTTACGAAGAACGGATAGAAGGTGCTCCCTTGACCCTCAGGGGTGGCGGAGCCGGCCTTGAACACCTTCGCCCCGTCGATGCCCCGCGACGCCGCCATCCAGCGCAACCGGGCGAGGCTCGCCTCCGACACGTTCGGCGAGTCCAGGGCAGACGAGTACCAAGCTACGGCCGGGGGCTGACGAGGCGCCATGGCTTCCTAGGTCACGCGGTCGGAGTAGATCTGGAAATTTTGGAGGAAGGAAGGAGAGGCGCAAGAAAGGGGATCTGAGCAGCAACCGGAGAAGGCGAAAAGCAAAGCCTAGGTGGATGCCGCTCCTTTATCGACTCGCACGGTTGCTAAGGCGCCCACGTCCAATCAACCGCCACGCGGTGCCCAAGGTCGCATGCTGTTAGGGCCCGCGGCGCTTCGCTCTTACCCTTCCGCCTCCCTGCACGGCCAAGTCCGGGTGCGCCTTGGGCCCGGGGGCTACTGTCGGCGTTCTGGGAACGGGGGTCCCCAGACTTGCCTGCCTGCGGCCTGCGGCGTGGCTAAAAGGGGGGCCTGGCACGGCCCATCTTCATCAACATAGACCCAAGACCCTCGCGAGCGGCCAAGCCTCGCGGGGAGGACGACACGGATCTTCCTCAGGCACGGCCTCATCAGGCTGGCTCGTGAGGAGGCGGAGAGATCAAGGCGGGGTAACTCACGAGGTGCCCGTGACGCAAGCCATGATGACTAAAGGCGCCAGGCGAGCGCCAGCCCGCGCAGTGTCCTCCTTTCCTCTTTGGTGCAAAGGGAGCAAGCGCAGCCGCGGAGTACCGAGGCATCAGGCAAAGGTTGCCATTTCGGTGCAACAAGACCAAGACCAGGAGGACTGCAAGACGGAGGTCATTGTGGAGCCCAAGACGGCGTCACCACCACAGCTTTGTGCAGGCGAAGACTACTTTTGTCAGGATAGCTGGTACTAGCTGTCCCCCTTCAAATTAGCCCTCCATTGTTGGCTCCCTTCCCGTATTTGGGAAGAGGACCAGGGCCTCTATAAATAGGACTAGCCACCCCCAGGGAAGAGGGGCATCAACAATCGAGAAGAGAGAGAGAGAGAGAAGGGTGACTGAACTCCTCCCAGTAGTTCATCACCCCAGCCAAGAATAGACCCTCGTGAGGCTGTTCTTCCTTGTATCGCTCATCATCATCAGCCCAAGAGGCAATCCACCACACCACACACTGGAGTAGGGTATTACACCACAACGGTGGCCCGAACCAGTATAAACCCTGTGTCTCTTGAGTTGTTCCTTCCATAGCTTAGATCTTAGCGAGGCGGAGGGGTGCAGGTAGGTAGAAGGCGAAATCTCCGCGCGCACCCCAGTGTTCGAAGCTCAAGGGCATGCCGGAACCCGAAATCCGATACATAATTCACATACATAATGCCTTGCAACAAGATAACATTGCATAATTCACATATATAATGTCTTGCAACAAGATGGAATTGCATAATTCACATATATGGTAATTAGACACGAAACAGATGGCATTCACACAAAGCATGTCTAAACTAAGCAAATTACATAGCAATGCAAGATACCATATGCACGATATGAGCAACATAACCCTGCCAAGTTAGGGCATGCACCTTGGGGGGGGGATATGACTGGTCATCTGTCTCTGAATCCTCCTCTGAGGAGCTATCGGTAACCAGCAAGACATGCGCTTCGTCAGATAGCATTGTCTACTCTGAAGACCTTGTTTCCACTCCAGATTTTTCCATGACCGTGCCAAATGGCTGATGCACAGGAAGAGTAATTGAATGTACTAAAATTGTTGACAAATTTAACACGTAATAAAAAATGATGGCATGATATAATTCACATATAAGATGACTGGCTAACCAGGGTGGCATTGCAAAATTCACATATATGATGCTTGGCTAGACAAGATGGCATTGCATGATTCACATATACGATAAAGAAACTAAACAGATGGCATTGACACAAAGCATGTCTAAACTAAGTAGATGACATCTTTAATGTATACAGTAAGAAATGCAAGGCACCATATGCATGATATTACCAACATCAGCATGCCAAGTTAGAGCGAAGACCTCATGGGGTAAATAGGAGTGGTCTTCTCCCTCTGAATCCCCCTCAGAACAGTTATCTTCCTCTTGATTATGATCCGAAATGGGGGGAGGGGGGCTGCCTTTGCGCCCACCATGGAACGACGTCTGCATGAAATTTTATTGCCACGCAAGGCTCGTCTCTTTTGCTCTACATGATCAGTTCCATTGTGTACAATAATTGGCATGCATAGGAATAAAACATAGTGAGATTGTGTAAGGAGTGCATGCACAAATTTAGAGTGATGGTAGCAAACTGTGGATAGACCCAAAACCAATGATAGCAGGCAGATAATAGCTTTAGTTAAAAAATATAGATAATTTCTCCTTTAATGTTTGTTTGCACCCAACATGAAACTCATAGTAGACACCAGAGATTAACCAGATAGTAGACAGATAGTACTGATTGCCGCCCCAATATGTACCGCACAACCATTTAAAAACTCAAGTTTTAGCATTAGTTTGGACCTGACTCGGAGTTTAATAGGTGAACACGATGATAATGTAGCATGTCATCATATTAAGCGACGCATAATGTAAGCAGACACGGAAGAGTGCGACCTCTCTTGCAGACCCGTGTAGTCCTCAAGGTCATCTGCTCAGTTGATGATGGTAATGCAGTTGCCATGGCTGCCGGCGGCGGGGAAGAAGATCTGAGGTGGCGAAAGATAGTCTAGAGAGCGGATCTCTGCTGTGGTGAACCCTTCCGTCGTTGGAGCAGCTGAACTGGGGTGGAACACAGCGCCGCAGGAGCAGGACAAACCACACAAGGTTTTCTTTGACACATATCTGTAACAGAAGTAATTGAGTAAGGGCTTGTTTGAATTTGAGGATTCTAACAACGCAGGGATAGGAAATAGACAGGAATAGGATAGGAATGCACGTGCAAAACAGAGAATTTAAAAACACAGGATTTCTGCCAATCTGGGTGTTTGATTCACAACAATTGGAAGATCACAGGATGCAAAAAAGCATGGTGAGATTAAGTCAAACCACAAGAAAATGTACGGTTATAATGCTATTATGCTACCATCTCTTAGTCTTGTGCTTGATGAATAGGAATTTGAAAAGGAGGAGAAGTGGAAATTAGAATTCCTACTTTTTTTCTTTCAAGGAGACATTAAAGGAAAAAATCCTACAGTTTTCCTTTGCTCCATTCCGTTGCACTAAATTCATGAAAAGTAGTACCATAGGAAACTTTCCAATTCCGATGTTTTTCACTCACTTTTCCTTTCAAGCATTGGCGATTCTAGTAGGCAGGCTTGAGCAAGGAAAATCCTACACTAAAAAAATGTTTTTGTGCTACTTCTATTACTTTGGACCCAGGCCACTGCCATACTAGCTCAACTCCCAGGCCCATCGGCAAATGCACAGCTCAAACGCGCAGAGATAAATAATGGTGGCATTCAAGAGAGTCCATCACGGATAGCTAAGTTGCCTGGTACCTCACTGCTTGTCATATAGTAGGATAAAATAATTGTATTTCCCGTTAATACGAGTGCTTAGTGGACAATATATATAACATGTAGAGTAAAAAAAGAGATGCAACAAGTGTACAACCTCTTTGGCGAAGCCATGTTGATCTCAGCGTGATTGGGTTGGCCGGTGAGGATGCTCCGGCTGACTTGGCTGTCAGAGGAGGGGAAGAAGGTATTAGGCATATGGAGATGGAGCCCGAGGTACTGCTCCGCTGTGACGGAGGGTTTCGTTGTTGGAGCAGCTCCGGTGAGTTGTACGACGCCGAGGCTGAAGCAGGACAAGAGAGACAACGAACAACGTTAACCTGACTGGAATTCTAATAGCATCTCCAATACATGACGTAAAATACATAACCACAAAGTGCTAGATGTAAAATACATCAGCTGCTCATCTCTGAACTTAACTGTCGAAACTGAATTTAACTGTCGAAACTGAACTTAACCGTCGAAACTGAACTTAACTGTCGAAACTGAATTTTGCTGTCGAAACTGAATTTTTCTGTCGAAACTAAACGCACTAGCAAGGTGAGGCTACATGTCGGTCGACTAACTTTTTCATCTCTGGTCAGTCGATTTTGCAGCCGTTTGATACGAAATCAAGGGCATGCGGTTCATCTTCAACCTCCACCCCCTGAGCCGCTAGCCACCACCGGCCAAACAGCAGCCCCCCACCGCCCATGGCCGGCTGTGCGCCGCCCCGCCCGCCCCGGAAACACTCCCCACCGCCGGTCCGCCGCTGCCCCGACCATCCCTCTAGGCC
>NC_041388.1:494547526-494553350 GCF_002162155.2 Triticum dicoccoides | reverse complement strand
TATGGCTGGTTCTTCCTTCACCCCGGCGAGCCCCCCCACCCCCTGAAAATCGACTGACCCAAAAGTCGATTCAGTCGACTGAAGTGTAGCTAAATCGGAGCAGCATCGCAAGCAAGAGCAAGAGCGAGGGCAGCAGCGCGAGCAAGAGCAATAGCAAGAGCAGACCAGGCAGGGGACCAAGAGCAAGAGCAGAGCAGCAGCGCGAGCGAGAGCTAAAGCAGCAGCAGCTCCTACTGATGTGGACATCGCCGCCGAGGGAGCGACGCCGTGGAGGAAGTAGCCGTCGACGCCGCCGTGGATGGAGCCGCGCCGTGTTGGCTCAGGACCGAGCGTCGGCAGCACCGTGAGATCGAATCAAGAAAAAAATGCGGCGATTAGTGTACAACCTCTTTGGTGGCGCCAATTAGGCCGCGGCTTCATCCGAGGAAACGGTGATGATGATGCTCTTCCAGTGGTGTAGGTGAAGATGGCAGTGTGGGAATGGAGGTGGCGCGAAAGACGAGGGGAACATCGAGGCAGCTCCTTGGAGGTGGAGGACGGGGTGGCTGAACCAGCGGGACGATGAGATCGACGACGGATCCTCATCCGGTACGGTGGATGAGGGACGTCAAGGTGTTGCTGTGGACGATGTCATCGGGGAAGAGGCTCCCACTACTAGGGAAAAGGCTAGAGCAGCGCGGGTTTTAGGCCTATCAGCAGCGCGGGTACCCGTGCTACCAATAAGGCGCTACAGCTAACGTATAGCAGTAGCGCTGGTCCACCCGCGCTACTGCTACACAAGTGTTGCAGCAGCGCGCTTAAAGGAACCTCGCTGCTGCTAATAGCTATAGCGCGCTTCCCCTGTGCGCGCTACTGCTAGAACCACGCTGCTGCTAACTTTTCTCCACTCGCTACTGCTAATTTTAGTAGTTTTTTGCTTTTTTAGGCATATTTGTTTTGTATTTGAACAGGCTTTATAGAAGAATCTTTAGCACATACAAATGTCATCATGATACACATACAAATGCCTGCGAGACCACAAATGTAATCATAGCATATACATACAAATAGTCTCGTCATAATCATCATCCAACACAAAGTGGTATCTTGTCATCATCTCGAAAATAGCGATACATGCAAGTCTTGAATACTTGCAACTACAACGTCATCCATCTAAACAAAGGTATACGCGAGAAGAGCTATCACTATGAGTGAGAGCGGAACTATGCAGTACATAAGATGGCGGTTACGAGTCCTCTCTCGCGCTAGCGTGAACCTCAAGTAACTAGCTTCTCCTTCTTGCTGCTTTTGAAGCCTGACACTCATGCCACTCGTTGTACACCCCCGGAACCTTCCCTTTGTACACGACATAGGAGTTCCATCTCGCCATCAAGAAACTAGGTACCTGTTAGAGATGCATGTTCATGAAGAGGATGTACAATCATATATATGCAACAAAATATACTAGAGAACACTGAAAAAGAAAGGGTTAGCAACTAGATGCAACATACAATACGCAAATTAATTAACTAGAGGTACGCAGGTCATCGTACGCAAACTAACAAAGTAGTGTTATGCAAGTTCGGCAGGGATCATGGACATCACAAAGTTGCATCACTACAAATAGTATACAAGTTCAACCGACACATATCATCATCATCGGCATCATAAATCACTAAAAGTTCCATCCTTCCATATCATCAAGGATGGACCCTAGCTTCTTGAACGGCGTGAGGTCTAGACGTTGCATGCCTATGCGAGTTCGGACGTCAGCTCGCGATATAGGGCCGTGGTGGAACATCCCCTTCTCATCGATGACTTCTTTCATGATGATCGTCGCAATGTCACTTTGGATGCGAAAGAAGTCATCTCTAAGTTTATAATCCGCTTCTCCATGAGATTCTAGCCACTTGTGGATATGATCATCATTTCTGCTTCTCATGCGAAGCTTTTGGTGATCCGTGTTGAACTGATTCATGAGATGGAGGATGTACAATCCATCCTTCTTGCTTGGTTTTGGGACTTGGATGCAGGAGAAGTTAGTTTTATGCGCGAAACCCATCTTCTTATTCCTTTGTTTCCTGATCTGCATGTGGCCACCTCTAAAGCTGAAGCCTTGGAGAGCATCATCTAGAATATTCATTATGTGGGTGTAGTCTTTTTTCTCGTAGTCTCTGGAAGGGTCAAAATACACGGCGTGGGAGACTTGCGGATAAAGAACGATAAGGACGGCGCGCTCGTTGCTGCGGGGAAAAGACACCTCAAATTATTCCCCATAGAGAGAGAAGGAATGATTGAAATGTATGAAAGGGTTGTTTCAAACTGACTTGCTTTGGATGATAAGGCACGAGGACAATTTCCCGGTCCTTATTCTGTACCATGAAGTTTTGGAGGTAGTCCCTAGCAGTTTCACGCTCAAAGTCGCCGAGACTCAAGAAAGACTCGTGCATGTAGTACGGATCCGCCACACAGATTTGCAAGACTTCTTCACTGTTCATGACAGAGCTCATATGTAGCGCAAAAAGGCGGACGATTGTAAAATCGAGCCGCCTTGTCAGAAACATCTCAAAGATATGGTCAAACCGCAGGAAGAACACCTCCGCGGGCCGTGTCTCGACGTAGCACTTCCCCTCAGGCACACGAGCCGCGTATGTCGGATATCCTGGATCCTTTGAGGCTAGTAGGCTTTTCTCAGTCGACTGCACATGGTCGTGCAGTCTCTTGAGATCCCCTGATAGTGCCTCCAGTAGTTTCGGCGGTAGCATCGGCTCGCCCGTGAGATGCAACATGGCCGCACCTTTCACGAGTACAAGCTCTTCAGAATGCATCACTTGGCTGGTATGTGCTCTGGCTTGTTTGGAGGCAGCTATCTTCCCCGATCTCTTTCTCTCCTTTTTCTTGGGCACACCTTCTAGACCCTTCCTTAACCCCTGCCCCAGTGTTCCAGGGCTAAGTACTGTACGACCCTCGCGCTGGGATAGTTGAGCCTGTGTTGAGGCGGCATCTTCAGGCATGTCCTGTGAGGATTTCATGAAGAGAGACTTTTTGCAATCCATGCTACGACCTTCCTGCCCGGGCATATCATCCATATCCTCATTAGCAAGCTGATAGCCCGATTCGTCATATGGTTGACTCATCAATTCTATGTCACAGTCATATGCGTTTGTATTGAGGAAATCCATAGGGTAAACCTCCGTCTCATCATCCATTCTCTGTTCTACAGGACAAATTACATCAGCCAGCACTATTGCACCCCCTTCATCATGTCATCCGCCGCTCTCACCTGGCACTACAGGAGCTGGTAATTGCGTAGGCGGGGTGGTGGTCTCCGCACATGCTTGTTGATGTGTGGTTATTGGTGTGCTCTCGGCCGGCTCCAGACGAATAAGATTCTTCGGCCATAGCAGCACCCAACCCTTGCAGCTTCCAATCCGCGGCGGGGTCTCATCGTCCGCTCCCACATGCTGTACTGGAGGAGGCAAATCCTCGTGCCCCGATTTCACACTGGACAAGCTAACCCTGAAGTGCCCAGCAGGGATCGGCTGGTTGTGGAACGTGGGTTGCAAGGGGTCCATTATCATCCCCTTTCCCACGTCCACCTTCTGGCCTTTGATCAAGTAGAGTATGGTGCACGGGGTTTCTTTCGCCTGCAAACACATATGTCTGTGGCGTAAAACATCCGAAAGGCAACAAAAGTGGAATATTATATATATATATATGTTGGTGCGACATGTAATTACCGTGACGGCGTCGAGCTCAACCAAAGACAAAGGCCCACCAAGCGCGCCAGAGACTGAGGACGGGCTGCTATGAGCGGGAGCGGCTGCGAGAGGAGGCCCAGTTGTGTGAGCAAGTGATGGTGTGATGGTGTTGTTGTTCATGGAGTTTCTCCCGACGAAACTGGGCAACGGGAAATCATGTACCGTCTTTTCTGGATTTTCCTTCCTCCAGTTGATGATAACTGGAACCAAGTTAGTAGCAAAATCATTTCTGCAGGCAGTTACAGCTGCATTGACTGCCTGCTGTAGCAACTCATATTTGTCCTCGGCTGCTTTTTTCGCGTCCTCAGCTACTTTTTTGTCGACTGCAAGCTTCACCTTCGCGTCGATGTCCGCCTGACTAAACTTCTTTTTCTGCTTCTTGGCCTCCGGGCCCTCGTTGTAAAACACCTTCCACGTGGCGCCATCTCCAGCGCCGTGCGCACGACCATATTGCGGCCGCTGGCCCAAAGGGAGTCCCTTAAGTTCGTTCAAGGCCCGGTTGAGAGGGGTGTCCCACTTGGGCATCATCGGAGAAGTAGGGTTTTCGGCTGCAAGCTGGTGTTGCTTCTCCAGTAGTCTAATCAATTTCCTCGTGATCTTGTCCGTGTAAAAAACCTTTTTCTCCTTGTCCCACTTGTAGTGGGCCCTGATGAAGTCATGCTCCAAGGGGTTGGTGAACTTCACGAAGGGGTCTGGGAGACCCGCGGCTTCACATTTCGCGTCCTCCTTATCCCATATGGGCCTTTTACCAAGGTAGCCACGGCTTCCGAGACGATGCTTCCCCGTGTTCCTTTGCTGAAGGCTCTTGAATTTCGCAGCCTTAGCCTTGGCGTCCTCGGTAGTGCAAGTGCCCTTGAACGTTTCGAACTCCTCTTCCGTAAGTGTCGGATTTTCCTCCAGAATCTTGGACAGGGGTTCCTCAGCCTCAATAGCTCGTTTCACCCTCGATTTCCAGGAGGCCAAATCATTGCTGAACATGCCCATGGCGTGATTGTTAATCTTTTTCATCTTCGGATCATCCCACGGTTGTTCTATGTTATCATCCCGATCGGGGAACTTGAATCTCTTGTGCAACTTCGTTAGGAGCAACTGCGTCAAATGTTCTTTACTCCTTAAGTCATCGTCATTGATGCTCGTGCATTCCCGTAGGATGCATCCTACTTGGTTCCCATAGCACTTGCGAGGTTCTTCCGGCTCTAACGGCTCAAACTTGCCAGGTGCCATCTTTGTGATCACAAGTCGTCCAATCCCTAGTTTGTTAGGTTTTCATATCCTCTACTTCTTATGCCTCTTTTCGGTACCGGCATCGGCGCCGGTATCTTCCCCGGTGGTACCTTCCCCACCGGTCTCAGCGCCGCCATCGATGCTGGCGCCGTTGGTGTCGGTGTCGGCGTCAGTACCATCATCGAGGCGGACCTGCAAACCTTGCTTAGCAGTCAAAAAGTCGAGGTAGTCTTGTTCACCCTCATAATCCATCTCGTCTGCATCTTGGTCAGAAGGCCCAGTTTCTTTGTTGTTTGACATGTTTCCTATGATTAAGTGTCCTCATTTATTTCTAAAAGTATGAATAAATGAGAAATGAGATAAAAAAGAAGTCTATGTGCCAGCACTCGATATGCCAACTATGTAGCACAAATCATGCCTTTATTCATGGGAAATTTCGGCATGACCTTTGCTAAAAAATGGACATATCGAGCGCCTGAAATTCACCGGAACGGAAATGAATCAACATTCCGGCGTAACATAGGCAACTCGGATCATTTACCAAAACATGACATGTCCAAAAGATGACATATCCACATATCACATGTCCAGTTCAAATTTGCATATAAATTCAGCGAATTTTGAAACCTATCTAAATTCATAACTAAATAGATAACCTAATTAACATAACTAAAACCTAAGTAAATTAACCCTAGCTAGTAGAGAGAGAGAGAGGGGGGTGGTTTACAGAGGGTGCAGGGCGAGGAGGCAGGCCCGACGATGGCCGAGGTTGGGACGGGAGGAAGCAGAGGAGGGAGGCGAGGGCCGACGGGTCGGGGGCGAGCGCCGGCGCCGGGGGCGAGCGCGCCTGGGTCGGGGGC
>NC_041388.1:494546774-494547256 GCF_002162155.2 Triticum dicoccoides | reverse complement strand
GCCGGGGTTGGGCGTGGTGGGGTCGGGGGCGGAGGGGTCGGGGGCGAGCGCGCCGGGGTCGGGGGCGAGCGCGCCGGGGTCAGGGGCAAGCGCGCCGAGGTCGGGGCGGGCGCGGCGGTACGACGGGGCCGGGGAAGAGAGAGTGGGGATTTGGGGGAAAAGAGGCGGGATGAAGCAGGGAGAGGGAGAATTTTGGGTTAAGTGGACGTAGCAGTAGCGCGTTTACACGAAACGCGCTACTACTACCTTGACTAGCTGTAGCGGTTTTCTGCAGAAACCGCTACTGCTACCTTGACTAGCTGTAGCGATTTTCTGCAGAAACCGCTACTGCTACCTTGACTAGCTGTAGCTCTTTTTCACTAAAGCGCTGCTGCTATAACCAGTTTCCCTTTTTTCTTTTCCTCAGCATAATAGGAACATATATATTACATCATTGGACCCTTGCATAATAATGGCTAAGTGTGTATACAAAATAGGAACAT
>NC_041388.1:494526075-494546671 GCF_002162155.2 Triticum dicoccoides | reverse complement strand
CATTTGACCGATTCCTCAGCGCTGATGTTTTCGTTTTTGAGTCAGCTTCTTTCCCTTCTTGTTCGTCGAAGAATAATTGAGCCCCTCATTGTGACTTTGCCTTTTCCATGGAGTATGATTTTTCTTTGGTAATGTAGTATTGATTCTTCTTTTGACGTATACTTCATCATCATCATCATCATCTTCCCTCATTGGGTTGCCGTACTGATCATAGTCTTCCTCGTTGGCGACTCCATCCATTCCAATGATGTTTCTTTTGCCTTTCCTCACGACAACACGACTGGGATTGCATGGGTCGGTTATGAAGAAGCATTGTGTCACGTGCTTAGCGTGTACCCATGGCTCGTTTTTTGCGATAGCGTTCACGGTAGCGCTCTTGGCGTCGGGTATAGTCATGGTAGTGAAAATCCGGCTTTCTCTTTCGACATTCTTAGCCCATCTGACACGGAACATCGTCGTGTTGTGCAGTCCAGAGTAGTCAAGCTCCCAGATCTCCTCGACCCTTCCATAAAATCATTCAGTTGCGCCGTTGTCGCTGCCGGTCATTCATTCCATTGTCACCCCTGAGTTCTGATATTCATCACTGTCCATATCTTTGGCCTCCATGTAGAACTGTATCCGTTGATATCATATGCCTGATAGGTTACGAGGTTGGGCAAGGGGCCATGTGCTAAGGCGTATATGAGCAATCCGTCCTTAGAGCCCTCCTCCGGGGGATTAGCAAAAATATGCTCTTTGAACCAATGCAGGAAAGTGGAGTTGTGCTCTCTAGTAACTTCGGCGTCCGTCCTGCATACCCCCCGGTCACGATACTTCTTTGCGATAATTTCTTTGTGCAGTGCCACGAAAGGATCTACCTCGACTAGGTGTTGTAGCACTACCAAGTTTGCTCTATCAAAGTCGCTGCGTCGATCTGAGTATGCCACGTGCAGTTCCCTGCGACCGTTGTAGTGACCTTCTCCTTCGAGCCTCCCATCGCGCTTGTTAACGGGCAAACCAACACTAACACCAGGCGGCTGGTCTGCGCCATATAGAAAATTCTCACAGAAAGAGATGCACTCTTGTGTCAAATAGCCCTGGACGATGCTTCCATCCGGACGGGACATGTTACGAATGAATCCTTTGATGATCACATTCATCCTCTCAAACGGCATCATGTTGTGCAGGAATGACGGCCCCAGGTCTATTATGTCATCCACAATATGGACACACAGATGCACCATCACGTCAAAGAACGCGGGCGGGAAGTACATCTCAAGCTCATTCAGTATCACAACGATCTCTTCCTGTAGCCTTCGGAGCTGCTTCACACTGATTGACTCTCGAGAGATGACGTCGAAAAAGTTGCAGAGACCAATAAGCGTGTCACGGACATGCTTGTCGATTATCCCTCTAAGGGCAACAGGTAATATCTGCGTCATCATCACATGACAGTCATGAGACTTCATCCCGCTGAACCTTTTCTTGTCCGTGTCTAGATATCTACTTATCTTGCCACAGTAACCGGAACTAACTTTGACTCCGGTAAGGCACTTAAAGAATTGATTGATCTCAGCCTGACTTAAGGTGAAGCAAGAAGGGGGGCAATAATCCTCATTCTTTATTTTCTTGCCCTTCTTCTCCCGTGCCTCTGTCTCTGTCTCTGTCTCGTCTGACATTTTACGTGGCGGCATGTGCAGATCTTCCCTAATTTCCAAATCTTGCAAGTCTTTTCTTGCTTTCGGCCCATCCTTGGTCTTATCCGGCATGTTCATCAGTGTTGCGAGCAAGCTCTCAAGGACATTCTTACAGATATGCATTTGATCAAGGCAATGAGGTGTATCGAGTTTGTGCCAGTACTCCAAGTCCCAGAACACAGACCTCGTCTTCCATACCTTCAGCAGCGGCTCCTGCGCCTTTCTCATCGTCTTTCCCGGCGCGGGGCACTCCTTCCAGCTTTTCAACAGCTCATCGATTTCGGCACCGCTCCGCTTACGTGGAGGTCCTCGATGCTCAGCGTGACCATTGAATAGATCTCCATGGTTTCTCCACGGGTCGTCCTGTTCGAGCCATCTTCGATGCCCCATGTACACGACTTTCCTAGACCCGCCATCTTTCCTTGACGTTAGCTGCTGAGACGTCGTATCATCCATGCACCGCGTGTATCCGCAA
Source organism: Triticum dicoccoides (assembly GCF_002162155.2). Classification (NCBI taxonomy): domain Eukaryota; kingdom Viridiplantae; phylum Streptophyta; class Magnoliopsida; order Poales; family Poaceae; genus Triticum; species Triticum dicoccoides. The sequence continues at coordinate 494,544,520 of NC_041388.1, read as the reverse complement.
TATCCATGGCACACCTAGCTTGCCACATATCCGTAACAAGATAGTCGCACACTGTCGTGATTAGCGCGGCTCTCATGTTGAAATACTTGCCTTTGCTAGCGTCCCATGTCTTGGCCGGTGTTTTCCATAACGTGTCTAACTCCTCCTGAAGTAGCCCTAGATACAAATTAATATTATTTCCTGGTTGTTTCAGCCCTTGAATAAGCATGCTCATGTGAATGTACTTCGATTTCATGCACAACCAGGGGGGAGGTTGTACATCCATACAAACACGGGCCGTGTGCTATGGTTGGTGCTCTGGTTGCCAAACGGATTCATGCCATCGGTACACGCGCCGAGCACGATGTTCCTTGCATCACATTCAAAATACCGATAGAAGCTATTCAACGCTCTCCACTGGCTTCCATCCTTGACGTGTCTCAGCTTCGGATCATCTCCATCGTCGGGATTCTTCCTCTCCGCGTGCCAGCGCATTAGCTTTGCTTCCTTGGGATCTACAAAATACCTCTGGAGACGGGGAGTGATCGATAAGTACCATACCACTTTCTGGGGACATTTCTTCCCGGCCTTCTTGTATCGAGAAGCATTGCACACTGAACAACTTGTTTTTTCCGCGTGCTCCTTCCGATAAATTATGCAATCGTTGATGCATGCATGGTATCTAACGTGTGGCAGATCAAGAGGGCACATGATCTTCTTGGCCTCATCAACACTACTAGGACATAGATTACCCTCGGGAAGAACATCCTTTAGGTACTTGAGATGCTCATCGAGGCTAGTGTCGGTCCATTTGTTTTTAGCCTTCGTCTTCAGCACTTGGAGCATGAAACTCAAGCGGGTCACCTCAGGATTGCAACCATCATACAATGGAGTGTTCGAGTCTACCACCAGTTGCTCTAGCTTAGCCTCCTCTCTAGAAGCATCTCTCTCAGTACTGGTCTCCTTGCAAAGCAATGCTTGAACATGAGGGTCCCGCACGATTGAACTTAGTACCGATGAACTCTGCTGCATGGAGTCCATGTCGTTCTCTCCGCTGCCATGTCCGGCCCCTTCTCTGCCGCCATGTCCGGCCTCTTCCATGCCGCCATTATCGATCATCTCTTCGTCTTGCCCCGTGTCATCATTGCCTGCCCTGTCGGCATCCTCAACATCGTCATCCTCATCTTCAGTTATCCACCGAGTATAGCCATCCATGAAACCAGTCATGAGCAGGTGCGCTTCGACACGACCATCGACATGGGGGTCAAGCCAAACTATTCCTTTGCATTTTCGACACGGACATAAAACCTCTGTCAGGTTATTTTCCTTCATGTCCTGCACCGCTGACCGCAACCACCTGTCCACCATCGTTCCACTGACCATCGTGAACTCTGCACGGTAATAATAAACAAATTGATTATAAAAATGCGTGCATTCATCAAAGTCATACAAAAATTCGACATGACCTTCCTTAAAAGTAGGACATATATAGATCTAGAGTTTGCCCGGAATTCGCCAAAACGGAAATAAATCGACATTTCGGCAAAACATAGGCAACTCAAATGCACAATTTGGCGTCAACTCATGCCACACACACAATTTTCATAAAAATATCACACACACATGCATAAACATATTTCCATTTTGCAAAAGCATGAAATATTAATCACACCTCTATCTCGAGATCGAGCACACGGTGGAGATGATGATGTAGGGAGGTCAAAAGTGCACAAAGCTCTTATTGACAAAGAAAGATCTAGTTAGGGGGCAAATAGGTCACTTAACTAAATGCTACATCTACCTAGCTAGCTAATTTGGGAGGAGACAAATTCAACTAGTGGGGGGGGGGAGGAAAAAGAGAAAGGAGATGAATTAATGGAGGTGGTGTAGTTATAGCTAGGAGTAATGAAGAGAGAGAAAGGTAGGTAGAAGAGGGAGAGTAATGGGGGGAGAAGTATTGAGGAAGAAGAGTGAGAGAGGGAGGATGTGGGAGGGTAGGGGAAAGGGAGGAGAGGAGATGGGGAGATGGAGGTGGAAAAGGTGGTGGGTCCTGCGTCTTAGCAGTAGCGCGGGAGAGAAAGCGCGCTGCTGCTAAGAGCGTAGCAACAGCGCGCTTTCCTATCACGCGCTACTGCTAAACGGGCCAACCCTGTGCACATTTTCAAAATTAGCAGCAGCGAGGTGACAAAAAAGCGCGCTGCTACTATGGCATTAGCAGCAGCGCGCTCCCTGGCACCGCGCTACTGGTAAACTTATGTCGTTGTGTACTGTCGGTGGATTTTTGTACCAGCGCGATTTAAGCGTCACGCGCTACTGCTAAGTTTGCACCAGTAGCGAGCTTTCCGTAGCCGCGCTGCTACTACTAAGCAGCAGCGCTTGTTTTTATGCCGCGCTGCTGCTAAGATTCTGTGTATAAGGTTTTCCCTAGTAGTATCCGGCTGGGTGGCGGACGGAGCGGGGTGTGGGGTTTCGTCACGGGTTTTCGCGACCTTGGTGTACGAATGGGTGGGCAGATGGGATGGCAGTGGGGAACCATGGCTTAGAGACGCGCTTGTCCGAAATGAGGGGTTCTTTCGGTTCAGGGGTACCACGGGCATTTCGCGTGTCGGGATTTCACAGGAGGTGGGAGTTTTCGCGCGCGTTGTAGTTTCGGAATAGCAAGGCGCGGGTTGAGATGGAGGGAGTTGTCGGAGCACAATGAGACAAAGATATATCTTAAATATTTCGGGCTAACAAGGCGCGGGTTGAAGAGGCGGGAGTTTCGCAGCACGATAGACAGAGGCGCTAGCTTGAATTTTTGGCATAACAAGGCATGGCTTGAAATTTTGGAAGAACAAGCTTAACGTGTACCCAAAAAAAGACAATTTGCACCTCAACACGCACAACACACACACACAAACATCATTTAGACTAGAGTAAGGTACACGTGCATTGCATGCATGAGATTTGGCAACCAAATTATGAATAAATACCACATTATAGCATGCAAGCTTTGAGTCATATATGCATGATGTAGATGTTCGTTTAATTCTTATAGTCCATTTCATTCAAAATCATCTAGTTTTTATAAGAAAGCTAATCTATTTTAAGATTCATGGAATTGTGCATTGTAAGACATAAAGTAAAAACAAATAATGGCAAATCATGTAGAAAAACATTTGGGAAATTCTGATACGGAAGATTCTAGAACAAATAAGAAGTGCTTGTGTTTTGATGTTTGTGCATTATGCTTAAGTTCAACCATGGAGTCTTCTAGATTATACATGTGGCGAAATCTGGTGGAATCTAGATGATATCCAACGACCAGTAGTGCTCAAGTTTGCCATCTTTGGACCATCGGATTTGCCTCATCCAACGACCATCTTTCAAAGTTAAAGTTACCCGCACACAAAATAAAAAATATATAATAATATATATATATATATGGGTGTAGATATATATATATATATATATATATATATATATATATATATATATATATATATATATATATGATGCGAAAGCTGCCCATCATCTCCAATTAGAATAGTGTGTCCATGCACGGATGCGACGTGGCCAAATGATGTCTGCCATCGGTATCTCAAATTCAAATCAGCCTGACCTTGTTCAATGTGTATACATTACAACATGCTTGTTTCCAAACCACACCGCGCAGATCTCCGTTATATTCATGCATGCATGGGTTTCAAACATCAGGATCACTTATTCAAATATTTGAATTCAACTTTACATTGATTATGACCTCACCTATTCTTTTACACCCACACAGTAGTCTTCTCTTTATAATTGTACCACTAAGTTTCTCTCGTGCATGCATGCACACACACTACCAGTCGGCATTATCCATCGCACGCATGCAATCTTTTTCTTCAGGTCGGTCTCCCATGAAGGCACACACCCGCACACATCCCCCTCTCCAACATATCGGGCATCCTTTATCTCTCACGCGTGCATGCGCAACAATCGATGTTCTTCTATGTATGTGTGTATATAGCTAGGTATTTCATAGGTTTCCACACAAACAAATCAATCAATATATCCAGTGAGGTCTCACCCTCTTTCCCACGTCCACATTGATCAATCTATACCTCTCTATATAGGATTAACACATATAGCTAATACACCCACATTAATTATATATCCAACACCCCCCTCTCATATCCATGCCTTCCGCTTCATCTCTCAGACGCATGCACAATGGCAAAGACAGGGGGCAGTAAGGGCCCTGCCCCCTCCCCCCTAACATCACTATATATCGAGGCTAATATGAATGTGATCATTAGACAATTACTGCTAAAAATGGTTTAAGTTCATGAATTGACCCTCCTCATAAAGGATTAGCAATGCTTGGCCCCCTAGCTCATTTATTTTTCATGGCTCCGCCACTGCACGCAACAGCACACGTGTTCGCCCCCTCTCTCTAAATATCAATCTCGCAGTTGTGCATTCCATCATAGTCTCCCTCCACTCGGCCCCTCGCACCATCTTCTCGCCCCCACCCGATTTTGCCACATGTACAATCTAGCAGACTCCATGGTTGAACTTAAGCATTATGCACAAACCTCAAAACAGCAGTGGTTCTCTTTTGTTCTAGAATCTTCCGTATCATAACTTCCCAAACTTTTTTTCTAGTTGAATTGCCATTATTTGTTTTTACTTTATGCTTTACAATGCACAATTCCATGAATCATAAAATAGATTAAGGGCTTCTTCGATTCAAAGGATTCTCAAAGGAATTTTGGAGGATTCTAATCGTTAGGAATTTTTCCTATCTTGGTTGTTTGATTTGTAGGATTGTAAACCATAGGAATTTTTCCATACGATTCATTTGCACTAGATTTCATCGGAAACATCCCATCCACTCAAACCTCTTTGAAAGAATTCTGCGTTTTTTCTATGCACAATCAAACACTCGTACAATCCTATAGGATTCAAGACGACATTCCACTATAATCCCATGTTTTTCCTATTCCTGCGTTCTTAACTTTTTTATAAAAACTAATTGATTTTGAATGAGATGAACTATAAGAATTAAACGAAGGGCTACATCAGGCATATATGACTCAGAGCTTACATGCTATAGTGTGGTATTTATTCATAATTTGGTTGCAAAATCTGATGCGTGCAATGCACGTGTACCTTACTAGTACTTCGAGTATGTGCAAAACACGTAAATTAGAATACCAATGGCACGCTACACAGTGTCTCTCTTACAGTTCATGAAGCCACGTGGCACAGGTGGAGGCGTTGTCGCAACCTCCTTGCATGGATTGATCACAGTGATGTGCTGCTGGTTCCAGAAGAATGTACTCGTCCTCCCTGAGCCATACTGGCGGTACATGCATGAATCGAAGATGTGCACGCACGCCACGCACGCACTCATTCCCTTGCACGCACACGCGGGTACACGGGCGGACGTAATTTTGTACCATGATCCACCCCATGTGATAATTTGACGTGTGTAAAGTCGTTCACTTCATTGATGGTCAATTAATACAGCGCATGCAAATTGAGTGGACGTGAGGGCGGAAGAAAGACATTATTACTCCACTGCGTGCATGAGAGTAGTTAAACCGTGGGTTGCTAGTAGTACTTCCATTGGTCTCCTTCGTATTTTGTGCCAATTTTTGATAGTAACATAATATTTACGCATTTGAGCAGTGTAGGACTTGAAATTTATGTTCCACTAAACTCATCGGGAGACGTTTTGGGCCTCGAAACCAAAACCATCAATTAATCTTTACCTTGTTCCCATCACATTCGAAAGCCTGCTCACACCTACTAGTACGTACCAAACCTGAATGTGTTCCCACTATGCAGGTATTAGTACTAGTGCTAGTACTTAGGTTATAAAAAGGGAAACTACCTAACCGAAAGTTACTCTACCTTTCCTCCTCATAAGTGCTTCTTCTTCGTCCGTCGTTGCCATGGCTGGTGAGCAGAGCTCTAGGTCGAGAACTACTCTTTACAAGGGAGCGGCAACCAAGGCTTTGGAAAAAAATAGAGGGCTCGCCGCCACGCACAGACCTCAAAAGATCTCTCACGGGCAGGCGATGGCTCCCAGGAGTGCCCTAGCCGCAGAGGTGAACATGCCGAGCCGGCGGAGCTGGAGTCGTTATCCCACGACAGCATGCCCGATCAGCTCAATAAGCACCTCAATAAGCAGAAGGAGTTCATCCAAGGCTTGATGGAGTTGCTGAAGGAGAGCCTCGACGACATGCCCGCTGAGCTGAATCAGCAGGGGGAGTTGACCGCCGGCTTGGTGATGCTGCTGAAGAAGAGCATTGCCTCGGAGAAGAAGGCGACCGGCGAAATCTTGCGACTTCAGGAGGACAAGGCGAAGCTCTGCCACGAGATCGACCTGTTGAAGGAGAAGAACGCCGGCTGGAAGAAGCTGCATGAGAATAGTAGTTCCTCGATGAAGATGTTGCAGGCCCTCGTCATGGAACAGAAGGAGGAGTTGGCGAAGCTCTGCATTGAGCACCCGGCTGCTGTCAAGGTATGTTATGCGGACGTGGAACAGAAGATGAAGGCTCGCGTTGAGAAATCCCGCGTCATGGACAGAATGAAGAAGATGGCGGAGGAGACGCGCAAGGAGATGGAGGTCATGGAGGCGATGAATAAGTAGTTACGACTCCGCGGTGAATTAGATCATTTGGGGTGATAATCTTCCTTCTTCTTTTGCTCCTGTCTTTCATCTTTTGCTTCGGGTGTGTCGCCGCACGTGTCATGTTCTCTGCGAGGCATGAATAGAACAATGGTTTTTTTGAGGGAATGAATAGAACAATGCTAACAATGAGATGACTAGAAAATTAGATCATTTTTTATTGCCATATGGCACTGGGCTGCCGTGTTTCGTGCTCCTCCGTCGCAGTACTACTCCAGTGGAAAACTTGAGTATACCGCACGGTTCTTTGCTCCTCCTCGATCGGGTCATTGGCGCATTTATATGAGCAGTCAAATCACAAGGCCCTTCCTTCCAGCAGTAATGAGCCGTCAAATCACAAAGGCCCTCGCCTCTCGTGAAACTGACCAAGCTAGACTGCCCCACCCTCTAGCCTTTTAAAAAATGTATACTTTTGTACAACAGTAGTATCGAAGGATTGCGCCATGGAGCAAAACTTGAAATTAAAAAAGGTGGTACATATAGAGAGCGCTCGTCGCCAAATTATGCATATAGTACTATTAAAAGGCTAGTCACAATAATGGTATCCAGCACAACCCACCCTTCAAATAAAACTAAGAGGGTGCTTGGATACGTTTTAGTCACATGACTAAAAGTAGTGGGACTAAAACATGCTAGCCTCACCCATGCTTGCATCCAAATACTAAAAAGGCTAAAATCAAGTTAATGAGCATTTATTATCCTCCAAACCCTCCAATCCAGAACTCGCCTGTGTTAAAGGAGAGGAGTTAAATGAGTAGAGAGAGGACTAATCCACATTTTAGTAGGGGTACCCCTGACTAAAAAAATTTAGTCTCAAGACTAGTTTTAGCCCCTTTTTAGTCAGGGGTGCTTGGAACTTTAGCCTCTTAAAGAGACTATTTTTAGTCAGACTAAAGTAAGTCCCTTGGATCCAAGCACCCTCTAAGCATCCTGGAATTCTTTGACAAAACTAAGCACCCTGAAATTCTTTGACAACTAAACTGCTGGCTATATGATGTTGGCCATATATATTGTACATATATAATGTGAAGAAATGAGTGGTAGTACTATACCAACTAAAAGATGAAATGTAAGAAATACTAGTATGTACGTACTAAAGAGTTAAAGTAACAAGAAGAAACATAACATAGTTCTGCTGGGGGCTCAGCACAACACACGCCTCAAATTAAATTAAGCACACCTGAAATTAAACTTTGCAACTATTCCGGTAGACACTGCATTAGAACCACCATGAGAAACGACACTGCCACCTTACTCGGAGTCCTCGTCCACGTCCTCGACTTCGTCCTTGTCCCTCTTCCTCTTGGCCGATACTTCTTTGCTTGAACCGCACACTTGGCTGTTGCTCTTCATCCAACCCTTGTAGATATTGAAGCAAAGGTAGCCATCCATTGCAGCATAGTGGATGTGGTCTATATCTAGTACATTTCGCTGCCATGCATGACGATGAAACGTGTATGGAGGTTTCTCCAGTTTACCATACGAAGGATGAACCATGGCTCCTGCCAGGGTCAGCATTGAAGGCTGACGAGAGGACACCAGCCGATTCTTCTGGAGGTCGAAGGTGTTGCCTACAACAAGGCCTATCTGACGCATGACTTCTTTGTCGTTACCAAAGTCTACAGTAACGAATTTGACTAGGTTGCTCTTGAGGAAGTCCTTAAAATCCTGGCACTCAATGTCGGCATGGCATATGTGGTAGACCAAGCATAAGTCATGCACGCAAACCTGGATCACAGCGGGCTTCTTCCTCTCTTCGTCCTTTAGATCCTTCTCTCATCCCACGACTGTGGTGTACTCAACATCTAGCCCAGCGACCCACTCATAATCTGAGTCTTCGAACATGCGTCTGAAGCGAGAAAGGCATCCTTTCACCGTCGCAGAAGAACGGCTGTAGATGACGTCGAACTCATCGCCGGTGATGGTTCTAACCTTGTACTCACTGCCGATCGTGGAGATTTGGGACGCCATGGATTTGGGAGGAGGGTTAGGATTAGTGGAACTGCCGTAATGTGAATGGACGGGACGACTAGGAGCGAACCACCTTAGTAGTGAAGGACGTGCGGGGACGAGTAGGAGCGAACTGGCATCGTGCGAACGCCAGGGTAGTGGCTTTGCATTCTCCCATGATACGGGCTTCCGAGAGCCCTTGGATCTGAGATCGAACGGTTGCATGGCGTGATTCTAGACCTATGGGTGAATATCCTATCCTGGAGGGTTATTCTGTAATTTTTCAGCAACTTAGCATGCTACGTTTGATCTCAGATCCAAGGGCTGCCAGCAGCCCGTATCATGGTCGCGCCTACCACGACCGTCATGTCCCTCGCGCGGTCGTGCCCTTGGAGATTTAACATGATGTGTTAGGCTATCTGATGTTGGCATGTCATACATAGTCATCACTTAGTCACTCATACTACAACAAGGTTGGCTATAAGGTTGGTTATAAGTGTATTTTTTACTCCTCTCTATCTCTTTCTTCATACTCCCTCCGTCCCATAATATAAGAATGTTTTTGACACTAGTGTAGTGCCAAAAACGTTCTTATATTATGGGACACAGGGAGTACTAGTATTTATTGCATTTGCTAAGGAGTGACCTCTTCCAATGAAATGGTGTTGCTAAGTTTGCTTCATTTAATTAGATATAGACTCAAAATTGTCTTTTCACCGAGGTACACGCGCTTAGCACCGTTTCTTCCTTGGGTCACCAAACTAGTCTCTCTCTTCTTGATTAACTTGCCACATCAGACTTTATGCCTATGTGGCAAGCTTAAGCACCTTTAGGAGCAAATAAAAGTAAGTACAATAGTGCACTTTACATGGCATTTTTGCATATGTGGAGGAAAGAGAGGCAATGAAAAAGTGGAGAAGTGGGCTCTCATGCAAGAGCCAGCCTCTACTACATGGTGGAGCATTGGGAGAGGCACCTGTATGGAGGTGGTCAGGAATCGGGAGACGCACGCCGGTCGTAGCGCCGTAGTTAAAATGATAATGGCAAGTCAAATCACGGGGCCCCACCTATCCAGCAGTAACGCGTTGTCAAATCACACAGGCCTATGTTTGCAGCAGCCTACTCCCTCGTCTTCTTGCGTCTCTGTCGAACCGACTAGGCGAAACTGCCCCGCCGCCTACCGCGCAGGAAAAGCACCGCCCTCGACTTTTAAATAGTATACAGTATGCTAATTTTGTATCCATGGATTGCGCCCGCGCCATGGAGCAAAGTGTCTAGAAAACGGCGGTACACATGTACGGAGTATACAGCACACCCTTCGCGTTCGCGTCGCACCCCAGACGGTCGGTCGGTCTGGCACGCTGCTCTCCGAATGGAACACGCGTCATATTGCGTTTGCACACACATGTGGGACGACAACTGAGAACCGACCATAGGCACACTCCTCGGCCCCGCAAGTCGGGTGACTTAATAGAAGAGGGAGACGAGCGATAGTACTAGAGAAGTGTTGTACTATGTTGGTGCCTGGACGATCCCTGCAAGACATGGAAGATCAGTTCGTCCATGCATGTGACCAGACTCCAGCAGACACGCCTGGATTGGCTATCGTCTACATATCATGAAGGTTGTGTTGTATGTGGCTGTAGTTGTGGTGAGAAATCTAAAAAAAAGGTTTCTTGTCATCTCGCAAAATTAGGTGTCATGTGCTTCGGATCACTGCGAGGGTTAAACAGCAACAACTGAGTTGGGATACTCATTGGGGGCACATGCACGAACAGTGACTACTCGGCTGCCATCTAGGTCAAGCCGGCTATGTTAATTAGGACATCTATCGACGGACCCCTTTTCTATGAGTTTATCTTTAATTTGAGCTTTGTTCCTCGTCTAGTTTGTCCGTCGGGATTCATGTTGTCTCCTTTGGGCAGTGAGGTTATGATTTCTTGTCATGTGGCATTTTTTCGTGTTATATGTTTTAATCCGGCGCTTCAGATCAAAATGACGACAACTGCGCCTCCGGGCCACGTGCATGAAGACTTCTCGACAGTCATTGACAAGGTCAAGACGGCTCCGGTAGACAAAAGAAAACTAGTAATACTCCACAATATAGGCAGGAGCCTCCGCGCTTGCTTGCTAGTGTTGCTCTCTTCACATTGTCTTGGCCTCTCCAGATCTAACACGACAGCGGTGGCCACACACACACACACACTCTCTCTGTCTCTGCTCACCGCTGGTCACAGATCCAGCCGGATCCTCTCCGCCGGGGAAGGTGAGAAGGTGCAATGCTCACGCGGTCATTCTCGGCGACGGTCTTACCCACTGCTGGGCGTGTCCCGATCAGCCTGCCTTGTCGTTCTCTCCCAAGCACCGCTGGCGAGGGATGGCCTCCGACCCCTTCTTCCTCGCTGTCGTAGTGTGGGCAGATCCGACCTCCCACCGCCCACCTAGCGACATCCTGGCGACCATCAGGTATAACTTCCTTCGAAACCGGCCTTGCTCTACTTCCCGAGCTCCTGACGTCGCTGCATTTGTATCTTTTACTGTTTCTCAGGGCCCCTTGTAGATAGGATCGATTGGCTATTCAAAAACGACCTAATTTTTTTATGTTTAAGAGGTAAAACTAGTTCATGCACTCGAATCTAGTACTAATTGGTTCAAACAAGGAAGAAAGGGGGTGGGGGTGCGGGAGGATTTGTTACCTGAATCTAGGACTTGGTCGAAAGAGGAAATAATGGGGACGAAAAGTAGCAGAGACTGGCTATCCAACTGGTCTCTAGGTCTAATAGGGAAATAAAGGGAAACGCAGTACAAAATCAATATAAACCCGATCTATTGGTTGAAAAAGGAAAGAAAGTGGAGACTGGGGGACAAGTCAACAGAGTAAGTCCAGCACTAGATTTGCTAGCCTCACACAGTATAAGGTGGCCATACCGAACAAAAATGGGACCAACCCAGATATCCTGTTCTGATGTTTGTTGCCCCGAACCACTCTTATGTAATGCCAATGGTAAAATGTAGCAGCCGCACTGTTAAAAGTAAGGACACGTTAAACCAATGTTGTTTTCAATGTAATGCCTCCAGTAATATGAATCAATGGCACTTCTTTACATGTCCTTCTAAAATTTCCCATTAAGATAAGTTGGTTCTTTTCGTTAGAAATGCAACTGTCCTTGTCCGCCTACTCTCCCGTGCCCAAAGTAATGTCATATTTAACGGTTGTCATAGTTAATCCTAATGCCCACACTAATATCTAGCAATGCCAGTGCTTTAGAAATTGCTACTGTCCTTGTAGGATTGCCATTCAGATAAGGAACATGCTTCTTTTCATTTGATGCATGTTTAATCACTTGTTAGTCACCCTCCTTTCCACCTTTTTTATGCAAATAGAGATATACATTTCACGCTCGATCTTAGTTGAGCTGCACAAATGATATCCAAATTATAGTTGAGCATTCCACGAGCTTCACAACCAACCTTGACGTTGCTCAATTTTATTGCAACTAATGAAGAAGAAGCTCTGTGGGTTTCATTTTCTGATGGAAATGGAACTGGGGCTGGAGCCCTTTTCTTAATTTTTTTAAAGAAGAAGCTGCTAGCTCACGGGACATTGCTTCATTTTAGGTGAACTGCACCAAAAGGTCCCATGAATTGAATCATCCATGTTGGTGACTGAAAGAGCCAGCTTCAGCATCCCAGTCTAAGCACCCCCGGCCTCCATCCTTGCGACGCACGGTACACCTCATTTGCCACCTGCTCGACCCTAGTGTCATTGATAAAATGAAGTAATAATACAGTTAAAATAGAGCGAGTGTCATCTCTATCATTTCATTTCCAATGCAGATAAAGAAAGTGCTTCTCTTTGTTAATGTATGTTTCATCAACTAGTCCCGTTGTTAATGTTTAAGCGTTTTTGCAAACTGGGGTGCTTAATTTTAGTTGATATGTACAAAAATAGAGATTTGAATGTCTCAAGGCGCCTCCTTGTACTACCGCTGTACACTGATGTTCATCACTGGCAGAAGGTGTATCTGGGAGACTTGAGACGATGTCCAGTATGAGGCATACCGTATGAGGCGTCGCAGGGCCCATCTCGCCCTCACAGCATGGCATACTATGATACTATCGCAATATTTTCTTCTATTTATTTTGTGTGTTTCATCAACTAGTGCCACTATAATGTAATCATACCTTTTCATTATTTGTGCAAAGAGGGTTATTCAACTACATTTTGGTGGAACTGCACAAATGTACGTATGGAACCGACATATATGAAGAGTGCGAGGTGCGCCAAGTAAAAAATTACCGACGCCAACCATGCTGCATGCACGCATTGGCATCCACCACCACCAGTGGGATGTGTGGCACTCTCTGTGGACAGATCTTTCTTGGCAGCAAATCATCTAACCAAATACTAGTAGCTTATATTGGCAGTTTTCTAGGGAGTACTCTTTTCTGAAAGAAGCACCAATCTATTTTTCTTTCTTTGTACACTGTGTCACAACTTTGACCCAAAGGTCCAGAGCTATTTTAGGGTGATTGGCATAGTACTCGGAGACTGATTGTAAGCATGATTTTCATTAGCTGTCACACTGATTTTAAGCATGAGCAGGTGGAAGATTAGGTTAGTGCGAAGCTTACCTTAAACCCTACCACCGCCCTTGAAAGGAGGCGAGTGTCGAGGGAACTATGGAGAACGGCGGGGAAGCAACGTCGCGCCATCCGGCTTCCTCTTGCGGTGGGAGAATGAATACTCTTGTGGCTCCGGCTGGCTCTGCACCCTCACGAACGGCACACCATACTTGATCGATTCGTTATCCTCTGGGTGCTCGACCTTCGACCTGTACGCCACCACCTCCGCCTGACTGTCGCCTCGGGCAAATCTGTCTACTCCATCACCCAGAGGAGATACTCGTTGAACTCGGAGGACTGCGGCGTGACTGCCACCGAGGAGTACATGTACATCGCCGCCATCTCGCTCTTTCGCATACATTGCCACATGGCCCGCACCGTCCTCGAAATCTCCCACTCATTGTCAAACCAACTAAGGATCTCCTTCAACCTGGCTAACTTTGCCTGGTCGCCACCGGCGATCTGCCTGATTCGCTGCTGCATCCTCTCCATAGATGTCCTTCTGAGTGGTTCGGTGCTAGCTTTGGAAGATGGGAGGAGAGACGGTGGTCTTGCAATAGAGAAGAGGGAGAGGCAAGATAGTGGTTTTGGAATGGAGATGATGGAGAGGAGAGGAGGTGGTTTTGCAATGGAGAAGATCAGAAGAGGGAGAGGTGAGACGGTGGTTTTGGACTGGAGATGATGGAGAGGAGAGGAGGTGGTTTTGCAATGGAGAATAGGGAGAGGAGCGTGTGGCAGCGATTTAGGATTGGACGAGAGGGCCAGCGCGCTGTGACTGGATCAAAATCAAAATCAATTTACCCTTCAATTAAGAAAGCGACCCCCACATTAACTAGTCTCCCTTTTATTCTGGGTCATAATTGACCATGATTTTCGCACATAAAATATATGCTATACGTTGCAAAAATAATATAATTTGAAAGTACATTCAGATACGAACCAAACGATACAATTTTTGGTGACATGCATTCACATTTTGCTTGTCAAATACAGTACGTGGTCAAACTTTGACCCAAAATACGCAAAACAACAAAAAAATACTTCCAAGACCAGCGCCGCTCTTCCGCTCTTCTCCTCTTAAACCACCGCCGCTCCTCTCCCGTTCCAATCTAAATGCAGCGCCACCCTCTTCCATTTCAAAACCACCGCCCCTCCTCTCCTGTTCCAGTCCAAAACCAGCGCCGCTCCTCTCCCGTTATAATCCAAAACCAGTGCTGCTCCTCTCCTCTTCCATTCAAAAACCACCGCCGGTGAGTGAAGGTGCTGTGGAGAAGTAGATCGATGGAGAAGTACAATCGATACGCGAGGATCGCAGACGGCGACCCTGTGAAGCTAGCTAGGATGTTGGAGATACAGTCTTGGTTTGACAACAAGGACCAACTAGCGGCGACGACAACATCCACGGCCAAATATCTGCAACAGAGCGAAAAGGCGGCGATACTCCCGGAGGGAGTCGTGTCAGAGTTCATAGAGCTGCTCCTCTGGGCCATGGAGTAAACAGATTCACCGAATCCGATCGTGAGGGAGCGGTGGTGGGAGTATCGATCCTAGATGGAGCATCCACCAGAGATTGAAGGATCGAGCATCTACAGGGTGCCGTTTGTGAGGGTGTCCTGCCAGAGCGAGCCGGTGGAGTCTTTGTCGGCCGAACCCAACTGCAAGAGGAGAAAAGCAGTTGGCCCGACGACACTTCCCCGCCATCGTCTCCCTCGCCGTTCACATTATCTCACGGGGTGTCTGTCTACCGCCGAGGAATAGGAGGGGGCTGCCCCCCCGCCCAATAGTCGGGCAGGTTGTGAATTGTCAGGAGGAGCTTAGGGTTGTCAGTATTTGCAGGTTGTGAATTGTGTTTTGTGTTGTGTATTTTGAGAGTACTTTCAGATATGAATGTCTTTTGAATTTTAGATTTGCAGTATTGAGCATATGAAGTATTTTATGAATTCTAGAGATCTATTATTAGCACTTAAAAATGTAGTTTCATAGGAGTATAAAAGTGCAGACAATGTGATTCTGAGAGAAGAAACTGCAAGTTTCAGTTTCAGATAAGAAACTGCAAGTTCAGTTTCAGATAAGAAACTGCAACTTTCAGAGGCAGAGCATTTATGTTAACACAACCTTTTCAAATAGGGTTAACATCACGTTGGAAGTTTTATTCATGGTCGAAAATGGAACTACCAGCCAGTTAACATCATGTTGATCAACATTCATGCATAGCACATCTTCATATGATGCCCAGTCAAAATGCCCACACAATGTCGAGTGTGCGAAACACAGAGAAAACGAGGGACGAAGTTTTGGCAAGTGTTGGACGTGGTTTTGGGCTGCCCCGTCTAGGCTTTCATTTTTAACATGCGCAGCCCACGACCTCGGATGGGAGGTCCATAGGCCTGTTTGTATTTTCTTAGGGCCATCATGTATCGACCGGCCTATGGACCTCCCATCCGAGGTTTTATTTTTGGCAGCCCAGTTTATGTTTTTTTTGAAGAAAACGCAGATGTCAGTTCTATTTTTCTATATAAGAATAGGAACGCCAGGTCCAACTTATGTTTCCCTTCTAACTATATTATATATATTAAAATTATTTTATATGTTATTATATATTATTTTTATTGTCATCATATATTTAACAGATACTTACATATATACGAAAACAATATCCCACATCTTATTAACTTATAAAAATAATTTCTTAACAAATAAAATCCTGGATTGTTTTGGCACGAAAATCCTAGTGATTGTGTACAAAAGCTTGGTAGGATTTAAGGACGAATGTAATAATATCACTTATTATTTAAATATATTTATAACAAAATGCTCAGCCCCTTTTTATTTTCTGATAACATTGCTGGCTCAACCCAACATTATAATTAGAATCAGCCCAGCAAAATCATATATTTCGAGAAAGTGCAAATGGCCTGTAATTTTTAAGAAATAAAATAAATGAGCCACATGGACGGCACATTATTTGTTCACCCAACCCAGCTAATGGCTGTAATTCAAAAAAAGATCAAACTGACTGTAAATTCTACCGCGCAAAAAAGACTTTAAATTCTGAAAAAATGGGTTGAATACGTGCCACATTTTTGGAGGCTGAAATGTGGCCCAATAGGTCGAAGCCAACGCAAGTCGTTGTCAATTTAGTCAATAAATGATTCTGACATGTTAGCCATTGGATTTACATCCAACGACTAGCATCCATCTTCATTCTCTTGTCTTCTTCCTCCAGTGCCGCCGGGACCACCTCCCGCCTCCTACTACTAGCAGCTCTGCTTAGCACGCTTCGCTATGAAGCGCTACTCCACCGCTGGATAGGCCATCCCTCCACCCCTCCACACCTCCTGTTCTTCTCTACTGTCTACCGAACCACACTGCACTAGAACCAGTTAACCCTCATACACCTCTCCGTCTGCGACTCTACTCCCGCGTCTTCCCATCTCCGGCTCGTTGCTGTCCGGGGCCTCGCCGTCGTCCACCACCTTGGATGCGCTTGGCGCGGCGTGGTCAACGTGGTCAACGAACGACACCATCGGAAGTAGACTGTGCATGGAGAGGCTGACAGATGGGTCCACGGCCGCACACAAGGAAATGCCTCCTTATTACGCGCAAAATAATGATTCCTCCACCTGACATCTGGGACCCACCGGAAGGGCCTCTGTATTTCACGAAAATAATGTGCCCCCCGCTGACATGTCGGACCCACCAGCTATCTTCGCACGCAAGGAAGTGCCTCCTTATTATGCACAGAAAATGAATATTCCCCCTGCCAGCTGGAACCCAGCATAGTGGGAGGCTGACTTGTGGGCCTACCAAGTTGACGGGGACGGAGGGCTTTGTCAACTTAGTCAATATGAACGATTCTAGCTCCTAGTACCGTACGATGTTCATCCAACGGCTGTAGTTCTTCTTCAACCTCTGCTCTTCTTGCTCCAGCCGCCCAAACCAACGCCAGTCGTGCCGCGTGCTCCTGCCTCCCGTGGCCGGCAGTGATGCCGCGGAGGCCTCACCTCCCCCTAATACTCCCACCGCTGGCCAAGCCATCCCTCTACTCACCCACATCCCCTATTATTCTGCGGCGACATCAGCCTCACACCGTAGCTGAACTAGTGAACCCTCGTACTCCTCTTCGCATGGGCATCCACAGTTGCGTCTTCCCTGGCTCCGAGTCGTCCCCTTCGTAGTCCTCGCCGTCGTCCATCACCGTGGTGCTCTCGGCGCGGCGTGGTCAACATGGTCAAGGAATGACTTCCATCGGATGTGGACTGTACGTGGAGAGGCTGACAGCTGGGTCCACGGCCGCAGCAAGGAAGTGCCTCCTTATTACGCCAAAATAATGATTCCTCCACCTGACAACAGGGACCCACCGGACGGGCCACCGTATTTCGTGAAAAAGAACATTTCCCCCTGACAGCTGGGACCCACCAGCTACATCTTCACACACAAGGAAGTGCGTCCGAAAGAAAAAAAAACGATTCGCCCCCCTGACTGCTGGGACCCACCAGCTACATCTTCGCACGGAAGGAAGTGCGTCTGGGCAAACAAAAAATGGATTCGCCCCCCTGGCTGCTAGGACCCACCAGCTACATCTTCGCACGCAAGGAAGTGCTTGACAGTCGGGACCCACCTGGTCGAAGCGTACGTAGCGTTGTCATTCTGGTCGCAAACGTGTACTTACATATATACTGGTGGATGTAGAGGCACGCATGTGTCATAGTAGATGCGCGTACGTGTCGTAGTAGAGGCGCGCACGTAGCATGTACATGTACGTACAGCGGCCAGGGTGCAAGAAAGAAAATACAGCCACGTATGTGTACATACGGGCGGGGTCTGGAACGCCTACTCGCGCATACGTACAGCCAGGGCTCGTGTACATGGCTGGGTCAGAATGGAGAAACAGCGTCATCGTCGTGTTCATGGGGAGGCAACGAAATGCGTCGTGTTCATGGGGAGGCAACGGAATGCGTCGTGTTCATCAGGAGGCAACGGAACGCGTGGGAGCCAACCGGCTGGGTCGGAACGGAATGCGTGGTCGTGTTCATCGGGAGGGCTTGGACGGAACAGGCGATGGAAACGATGCCTGGCGTATCGCAAAACAGAGGAAACATACCTCCTACATTCGGAACGGGGTCCTGTTGATCGGGAGGGGTGTGGCGTACCGCAAAATGGAGGAAACGGACCTCCTACGGTCGAAACGGGGGTCCTGTTGATCGGGAGGGGTGTGGCGTA
>NC_041388.1:494421100-494525471 GCF_002162155.2 Triticum dicoccoides | reverse complement strand
CTCACTGTTCATCCAATCGACCGGCTTTAGTTAGCAGCAGTAGCGAAGGAATCGCTCGATCGGGTTCAGTTAACAGCCATCGATCGATCGCTCGGGTTCAGTAACGTGTAGCCTACAGTGCAATCACTCAGGTTCAGTTAGAGCAGAACGCCTCGCTCGGGTTCAGTTAGAGCCAACGCCTCGCACACACGCGCGTGTAAGAGAGAAACGCCCATCGCTCAGCGCCCGACCTCCCACCGTAACCGGGAACTCCCCGAAATTTTCCTCCCCCTCGCTTCTACCATGGTTTTTCCGTCATGAACGGCCCAAAGAATGTCATGCAGCTGCGTCTCCGGCCCACCCAGGACGAAAAGCCCATTTTCTGTCATGATTTTTTGTCATAGAAGTAGGAGCCCACCACATCAATGATGATATCGGGTTTTGTCACAATTATTGTCATAGAAGTGTCATATGTATGACATAAATGATTTTCGTTCGGCCCAAAATGTCAGGGATGTGTCTTTTTTGTAGTGTTTAATTGCAAAACACACCTGAAAATCATGAAACTTGGCATGGTCTCATGACATGACACCAACATGTTGAGGTAATTTTTTTGGCCGAATTGGGACAAGCTTTGGTGTATGCTTCTTGCAAACCGGAGCTTCCCTCAAGAAGGCTCGTGGTTCCGAGAGGGAACGTGTCACCTCTGTGTGCGAAACGACATACGTACACTGCCTTCTCCCGCCTTAATTTTTTAACACAGCCAGATTAGACCAAATAGAAGTACCTTGCTAAATTTTGGAATTATTCCGGGTTCGTTTGGCCTTTTTATACATTAATTGAGTTTCTGGGCATTTAATGTGCATAATTCAAATTTGAACTACAAGCATAGGCTCTAGTGCACCAAAGTTGTTTGAAAAATCACATGTGCGTCCTTGGGTGAATTCCTAGGCACCATGCAAGAGATTGGAGTGAAATTCAAACATCTGGGCGTCGTGGCTCGTCCTGTAATTCCAAAACACGCCTGAAAATCATGAAACTTGGCATGGTGTCATGACATGGCACGAACATGCTGTGGTGTTTTTTTGGCTGAATTGGGACAAGCTTTGGTCTAAGCTTCTGATACGTCTCCAACGTATCTATAATTTTTGATTGCTCCATGTTATATTATCTACTGTTTTGGACATTATTGGGCTTTATTATCCACTTTTATATTATTTTTGGGACTAACCTATTAACCGGAGGCCCAGCCCAGAATTGTTGTTTTTTGCCTGTTTTAGGGTTTCGAAGAAAAGGAATATCAAACGGAGTCCAAACGGAATGAAACCTTCGGGAACGTGGTTTTATCAACAAACAAGACCCGAGAGACTTGGACCCTACATCAAGACACAAAATAGGAGGCCACGAGGTAGGGGGGCACGCTCACCCCCACCAGGCGCGCCCTCCACCCTCGTTGGCCCCCTGTTGCTCCATCGATGTACTCCTTCCTCCTATATATACCTACGTACCCCCAAACAATCAGAAACGGAGCCAAAAACCTAATTCCACTGCCGCAACTTTCTGTATCCATGAGATCCCATATTGGGGCCTGTTTGGGAGCTCCGTCGGAGGGGGCATCGATCACGAAGGGCTTCTACATCAACACCATAGCCTCTCCGATGAAGTGTGAGTAGTTTACCTCAGACCTACGGGTCCATAGTTATTAGCTAGATGGCTTCTTCTCTCTTTTTGGATCTCAATACAATGTTCTCCCCCTCTCTTGTGGATAACTATTCGATGTAATCTTCTTTTTGCGGTGTGTTTGTTGAGATCGATGAATTGTGGGTTTATGATCAAGTCTATCTATGAATAATATTTGAATCTTCTCTGAATTCTTTTATGTATGATTGGTTATCTTTGCAAGTCTCTTCGAATTATCAGTTTGGTTTGTCCTACTAGATTGATCTTTCTTGCAATGGGAGAAGTGCTTAGCTTTGGGTTCAATCTTGCGGTGTCCTTTCCCAGTGACAGTAGGGGCAGCAAGGCACGTATTGTATTGTTGCCATCGAGGATAACAAGATGGAGTTTTCATCATATTGCATGAGTTTATCCCTCTACATCATGTCATCTTGCTTAAGGCGTTACTCTGTTTTTAACTTAATACTCTAGATGCATGCTGGATAGCGGTCAATGAGTGGAGTAATAGTAGTAGATGCAGGCAGGAGTCGGTCTACTTGTCTCGGACGTGATGCATATATACATGATCATACCTAGATATTCTCATAACTATGCTCAATTCTTTCAATTGCTCAACAGTAATTTGTTCACCCACCGTAGAATACTTATGCTCTCGAGAGAAGCCATTAGTGAAACCTATGGCCCCCGGGTCTATATTTATCATATTAATCTCCTACTACTTAGTTATTTGCTTTGCTTTTTTACTTTGCCTTTATTTTACTTTGCATCTTATCATATCTATCAGATCTCACTCTCGTAAGTGGCCGTGTAGGGATTGACAACCCCTATTCGCGTTGGTTGCGAGGATTTATTTGTTTTGCGCCGGTATGAGGGACTCGCGCGTAGCCTCCTACTCGATTGATACCTTGGTTCTCAAAAACTGAGGGAAATACTTACGCTACTTTGCTGCATCATCCCTTCTTCTTTGGGGAAAACCAACACAGTGCTCAAGAGGTAGCAAGAAGGATTTCTGGCGCCGTTGCCGGGTAGGTCTACGCAAAAGTCAACATACCAAGTACCCATCACATACCCTTATCTCCCGCATTACATTATTTGCCATTTGCCTCTCGTTTTCCTCTCCCCCACTTCACCCTTGCCGTTTTATTCGCCCTCTCTCTCTCTATCCTCCATCTCTTTCTCTATTTGCCTCTTTTTGCCCGTTTGCTTTTTGTTTGCTTGTGTGTTAGTTGCTTGCTTGTCACAATGGCTCAAGATAATACTAAATTATGTGACTTCACCAATACCAACAACAATGATTTTATTAGCACTCTGATTACTCCACTTACCGATGCTAAATCTTGTGAAATTAATACTGCTTTGTTGAATCCTGTCATGAAAGATCCGTTTTCTGGCCTTCCTAGTGAAGATGCCGCTACCCATCTAAATAGCTTCGTTGATTTGTGTGACATGCAAAAGAAGAAAGATGTGGATAATGATATTGTTAAATTGAAGTTATTTCCTTTTTCACTTAGAGATCGTGCTAAAGCTTGGTTTTCGTCTTTGCCTAAAAATAGTATTGATTCATGGAATAAGTGCAAAGATTCTTTTATCTCTAAGTATTTTCCTCCCGCTAAGATCATCTCTCTTAGAAACGATATTATGAATTTTAAGCAACTTGATCATGAACATGTTGCACAAGCTTGGGAGAGAATGAAACTAATGATACGTAATTGCCCTACTCATGGTTTAAATTTGTGGATGATTATACAAAAAATTTATGCCGGATTGAATTTTGCTTCTAGAAATCTTTTAGATTCGTCCGCGGGAGGCACTTTTATGGAAATCACTTTAGGAGAAGCTACTAAACTCCTAGATAATATTATGGCTAATTATTCTCAATGGCATACTGATAGATCTACTAATAAAAAGGTGCACGCGATAAAAGAAATTAATGTTTTGAGTGGAAAGATGGATGAACTTATGAAAATATTTGCTAATAAGAGTGTTTCTTCTGATCCTAATGATATGCCCTTGTCTACTTTGATTGAGAATAATAATGAATCTATGGATGTGAATTTTGTTGGTAGGAACAATTTTGGTAACAACGCGTATAGAGGAAATTTCAACCCTAGGCCTTATCCCAGTAATCCCTCTAATAATTATGGTAATTCGTACAACAATTTTTATGGAAATTATAATAAGATGCCCTCTGATTTTGAATCTAATATTAAAGAATTTATTACTTCGCAAAAGAATTTCAATGCTTTGATTGAAGAAAAATTGCTTAAGGTTGATGATTTGGCTAGGATCGTTGATAGAATTACTCTTGATGTTGATTCTTTGAAACTTAGATCTATTCCACCTAAGCATGATGTCAATGAGTCTCAAATCCATGAGAATTTCCATTGATGAGTGCAAAGAAAGAACCGCTAGGATGCGTGCTAAGAAAGATGACTTTATAATAGTGTGTTCTTCTAGTTCATATGAAAATAAAGATGAAGATCTAAAAGTTATTGATGTGTCCCCTATTAAATCTTTGTTTTTCAATATGAATCTTGATAATGATGGGACTGAATATGATCCACCTTTACCTAGAAGGCGTTCCAAGAATTTGGAATTTTTTGATCTTGATGCTAAAATTGATAAAAGTGGGATTGAAGAAATTAAAACCCTAGACGTTGCTAAACCCACTATTGTGGATTTCAAGGAATTTAACAATGAAAGTTGCTCTTTGATTGATTATATTTCCTTGTTACAATCTGTGCTAAATTCTCCTCATGCTTATAGTCAAAATAAAGCGTTTACTAAACATATCGTTGATGCCTTGATGCAATCTTATGAAGAAAAACTTGAATTGGAATGTCTATCACTAGAAAGCTTTATGATGAGTGGGAACCAACTATTAAAATTAAAATTAAAGATCATGAATGCTATGCTTTATGTGATTTGGGTGCTAGTGTTTCCACGATTCCAAAGACTTTGTGTGATTTGTTAGGTTTCCGTGATTTTGATGATTGCTCTTTAAACTTGCACCTTGCGGATTCCACTATTAAGAACCCTATGGGAAGAATTAATGATGTTCTTATTGTTGCAAATAGGAATTATGTACCCATAGATTTTATTGTTCTTGACATAGATTGCAGTCCTTCATGTCCTATTATTCTTGGTAGACATTTCTTTAGAACGACTGGTGCAATTATTGATATGAAGGAAGGAAATATTAGATTCCAATTTCCATTAAGGAATGGTGAGGTAGTCCTGGATTAGGGGGTCTTCGGACAGCCGGACTATATCCTTTGGCCGAACTGTTGGACTATGAAGATACAAGATCGAAGACTTCGTCCCGTGTCCGGATGGGACTCTACTTGGCATGGAAGGCAAGCTAGGCAATACGGATATGTATATCTCCTCCTTTGTAACCGACCTTGTGTAACCCTAGCCTCCTCCGGTGCCTATATAAACCGGAGGGTTTTAGTCCGTAGGACAACAGACAATCATACCATAGGCTAGCTTCTAGGGTTTAGCCTCTCTGATCTCGTGGTAGATCAACTCTTGTAATACTCATATCATCAAGAACAATCAAGCAGGACGTAGGGTATTACCTCTATCAAGAGGGCCCGAACCTGGGTAAACATCATGTCCCCTACCTCCTGTTACCATCCGCCTTAGACGCACAGTTCGGGACCCCCTACCCGAGATCCGCCGGTTTTGACACTGACATTGGTGCTTTCATTGAGAGTTCCACTGTGTGGTCACCATAAGGCTCGATGGCTCCTTCGATCATCGCTAGCGATGCGGTCCAGGGTGAGGCTTTCCTCCCTGCACAGATCTTCATATTCGGCGGCTTTGCACCGCGGGCCAATTCTCTTGGCCATCTGGAGCAGATTGAGAGCTACGCCCCTGGCCATCAGGTTAGATTTGGAAACTTGAATTACAGGGCCGATATCCGCGGAGACTTGATCTTCGACGGATTCGAGCCCATGCCGGACACGCCATGCAGTCACGACAAGCAAGACATAACGCTACCGTCGGACAGTGTTCGAGAGATCGCACCCGCAGCTACTCCGGCCTTTAATCTGGAGCAAGTCGCGCCATCTGAGAGCGGAGTGATGGACCCCGCCATGGAGGCTGCACCCTCTGCGGCGATAGAGCTAGATACTGACTTCACCCCTTATGAGAGCCGTGTTGCTGAACCACTGGATTCATCTCCGGCCATGGACTCCGAGCCGCTTGTATCCGTCCCCGTCGAGTTCGACTGGGCGCCGATCATGGAGTTCACCTCCGCCGATATCTTTCAACACTCACCTTTTGGAGATGTGCTAATTTCATTAAGGTCTCTCTCCCTATTAGGAGAACCTTGGCCGAACTATGTCCGGCTAGAATGGGATGCGGACGACGAAGAAATTCGCTGCCCACCCACCACCCACTTAGTAGCCACTTTCGACGACTTAACCGACATGCTCGACTTCGGCTCCGGAGACTTCGACGGTATGGACGACGAGGCCGAAGACGAACCAGAACCACCACCCATAGGGCGCTAGACCGCTACTTCATCACATGACGTGTACATGGTGGACACCCCCAACGAAGCCAATGGCGATGAGAAAGCGGAGGATGACCCCTCCAAGAAGCAACCCAAGCGCCAACGTCAGTGGCGCCGCCCTAAGTCCCGCCATAGCAAAAAACAGCGATAACAATAGTCCACGCGACTCCGGAAAAGATGACAACTACACCACCCTCGTGGCAGAAAATGATCAAGATGCAATTTGCAAACATAGTACGGATCAGACATCTGAACACGATGACGCTGAAGATAAGCCTCATCAAT
Organism: Triticum dicoccoides; assembly: GCF_002162155.2. Taxonomy (NCBI): domain Eukaryota; kingdom Viridiplantae; phylum Streptophyta; class Magnoliopsida; order Poales; family Poaceae; genus Triticum; species Triticum dicoccoides. The sequence goes on along the minus strand of NC_041388.1, from coordinate 494,519,008 downwards.
CCCCGTCTAGGGAAGAAAACAGTCCGGACGAAGATGCACCCATCATCCCGGAAACACACTTGGAGCAAGAGAACCTCCATAGAAGGCTTACCGCCACAGTGAGAAGCCTGAAGAAACAGAAGCAAAGGCTCAAGGTCGCACAAGATATGCTCAACAGCAAGTGGAACAACGTAACAAGTATGGTAGAAGCTACCACCCAAATAGCTACCCAAAGCGCAAGCTATTACCGGAATTCGACGATGAGGCCTTAGAGCCCATACAGCCGATAAGTGACACGGCCAACCGGCCGGATCCACCACCCTGTGAACGCGATAGAGCGGCTAACAATGTCACGCATAAGTCAACACACATTCTATGTGAGAATTTGCGTCAAAAATCAGGCGCAACCAGATCTATCTATGGATCTAGGAAGCGCACTACGGTACAAAACCAACACCAAATACTACAACCATCCGAACACTATGGCGCATCCCAATACAGGGGTGCCGCACACCCACTATGTTTCACTGATGAGGTGGTGGATCATGAATTCCCAGAAGGATTCAAACCGGTGAACATAGAGGCGTATGATGAAACCACAGACCCTGGAGTCTGAATAGAGGATTTCATCCTCCATATTCATATGGCCCATGGAGACGATCTCCATGCCATTAAATACTTGCCCCTCAAGCTTAAAGGGCCAGCTAGGCACTGGCTGAAAAGCCTCCCTGAAAACTCAATTGGAAGTTGGGAGGAGCTCGAGGACGCTTTCCGGGCCAATTTTCAAGGGACTTATGTCCGACCTCTGGATGCTGATGATTGAAGCCATATAATCCAACAATCCAGAGAGTCCGCCCGAAAGCTTTGGAGCAGGTTCCACACCAAGAAGAACTAAATAGTCAACTGTCCGGACACTGAAGCCTTAGCAGCTTTCAAACACAGCATCCGAGACGAATGGCTCGCCAGACACCTCGGTCAAGAAAAACCGAGAACAATGGCAGCCCTAACAAGCCTCATGACCTGCTTTTGTGCGGGCGAGGACAGCTGGTTGGCCTGTAGAAGCACCAGCGACCCAAGCACATCCGAAGTAAGGGATGGCAATGGTAAACCATGATGCAACAAAAACAAGCATCGAAATAAAGAAGGTAGTCCAGATAATACGGCGGTAAACGCCGGATTCAGGGGCTCCTGACCAGGTTAGCGGAAAAAGCCTTTCAAAGGCAGCAGAGAAGGACAATCTGGCCTAAATAAAATTCTCGACAAACTCTGTCAGATTCACGGCACCCCAGATAAACCTGCAAATCATACCCACAGAGAATGTTGGGTCTTCAAGCAGGCTGGTAAGCTAAACACCGAACACAAAGAGGAAGAAACACCAAGCAAAGACGAGGATGAACCTCACCAGCAAAGCGCCGTAGGACAGAAAAAAGTTCCCACCGGAGGTTAAAACAGTAAACATGATCCATGTGACAAGGGGGGGAAGCAATCACGCACTCCGATGCACACGCGCCATAGAGCCCATCACCCCTAGGTCCAACCCCTGGTTGGACTGCCCGGTCACTTTTGATCATAGGGATCATGATACACATATCCGGCGCGAAGGACTGACGGCCATGGTGCTAGACCCAATAATAAATGGGTACCATTTTACAAGGGTCCTCATGGACGGTGGCAATGATCTCAATTTGATATATCAGGACACAGTCTGCAAAATGGTTATAGACCCGACACAAATAAGCCACAACAATACTACCTTCAAGGGAGTAATACCAGGCCAAGAGGCCCACTGTACGGGCTCTCTACTACTAGAGGTGGTATTCGGTTTTCCCGATAACTTCCGAAGCGAAATGTTAACTTTTCACATCGCTCCATTCTGAAGTGATTTTCAAGCACTACTCGGAAGGGTGGCTTTCGCTCGTTTTAACGCAATACCGCATTATGCTTTTCTCAAGCTCAAGATGCCTGGTCCACGAGGTGTCATTACAGTCAGCGGAAATACCAACTGTTCCTTATGTAGGGAAGAGGATGCGGCGGCTCCAACAGCCGCACACTAGACGGCCTCACCAACCAGAAAAATAGCAGGTCTTTAAGACCACGGACATGGTTAGACGAGTCCGGCGTTCCATCACACATGTATGAGATTGGTTTTCAAAGCCCTCATAAAATGATACCAGGGGCTTCCCGCGTGTAATCCGGGCCAACCCGGCTCAGCTAGGCTCCTTTGGAATTCTGATAACTCATTCTTCTTTTCGGCATGACAACTTTCATCTAAGTTCTTTCCTTTTGCAGGTTACAATCGTGCTACACCCATCTAGGACATGGCACAATGGAGACACAGGCGCAGACGTGCAGCAGGGACCCGCCCAAAGGTTTCTTTTTAGATTAAGGCCCTGCGTAAACCATTTTTACTGTCTCTTGTTGCTCACATCCTCCAGATACTACACACAACCGAGAAGGATACCGGCGTTATTGGCATGTGGCCACGCTAGGATTTTGCTCGTACCTGGACACAGGGGGTTTCTTATAAAGGGCATTGTTTAGCCCGGTATATGTTATAAAGACCAAACACCTTAGGGAGTGTTCGGCGTCGCGAGTTTGGCCCTATATGCATCAGCTCCGAATCATGTCTTTGGTCAAATGTTGGGTTTGCCCGGCTCCCACGTTTTGGTACCTTACGTTCCATTATATCGGCTAAGGTAGCACTAGCAGAACTACTGTGATTGTGCCCTGGTTCATCCGGATGAGCGCCTCAGTAGAGAAAGCCGAAAACTGACTGTCATGATATAGCGAGAGACTGGTCAACCACTCGATGACTAATTGGAATCTTCGGGATTCCTCCACATTAATGAAGGACTGTTTCCTGATCATGTACATACGCGCACTGTATTCGGACGAGCGCAGAAGTACCAAGAGCTATATAGTAGCCCCATTGTCAAACTCATATGGCTAAGTGAAAGTGTTAAAGCTATATAGTCCGATTGCCTCGTTCGCTATGCTGTCACCTCCTTAACGGACCAAGACGTTGGATCAAGTGTGGATATGCATCTTTTGCGAACACCCCCGCACTATATGCGTGGGGGCGGAAGCCGACGACTGCAAACTTTCAGGTTATATACATATATACATAAACGGCCGCACAAGAGGCATCATAGTACTTTCGGGCAAAAGTATAAATACAACTTTGATTAATTCAGAAAAACATTGTTTGTACAATGGAACTACATATCACTGGAAAATAATATTCTTCGAGCACTTTGCCTCTATCGAACGAGCGCCTTCAAGGACTTCTTCGAAGTAGTGCTCGGCAGCCACTCAGCCTATAGCCGAACCCTGTGCTGCAACAGTGGTGGCCTCCATCTCCGCCCAGTATGTTTTGACACGGGCAAGGGCCATCCGCGCACATTCTATGCACGCTGATCTCTTTGCAGCATCGATGCGTGGCACAACTTCAAGGAATTGTTGCACTAAGCTAAAGTAGCTACTCGGCCTTGGTCCTCCCGGCCACAGGTGATCCACAACGGACCTCATGGCAAGTCCGGACAACCTATGGAGCTCGGCCCAACCGGTCAATCGCTCATTCAGCAGCAGCGGACGGACTGGAGCATGAAACTGTAACCAGAACAACTTCTCCACTTCAGGACCTTTCTGATCCTTGAAGTATTCGGCGGCATCAGCAGCACTTGCAGCCAAATCCATGTACTCGTCCGCAGAGCTCCATAGCCGGTCTAGAGGAGCATACTTCAGATCTCCGAACTTAGTCTGCAACAAGAAGGGCTTCCCAGACACGATATCTGCAGCTTGATTCAGCTCCTCCTTCGTCGCTCTAATTTTGGAGCGGGCTTCCTTGGCAGCCACCCGAGCCTTCTCCAGGTCCGTCGCTTTCGCCCGGTCTTCTTCTTCAAGAAGCTGGTAACAATCAGCAGCATCTTTTAACTCTACAGCCATCTTGGCCATTTTTTCCTTGCTCTCGCAATGCGCGGCCTGTTCGGCCCTTAACTCTTCGACCGCCTTCAAAGCGGCCACATTACTACTCCTCACTTGCTCCTTGGCTCGGGCAAGCTCCGCCCGAAGGGTCTCCACGATGGCAGCTCCATCTACGGTCACAAAATATTAAAGATACTGGCATCATACTGCTCTTACTATGTGACGATCACCGGAAAAAACACTCACCCTGTGCCTCGCCAAGCCGCTTGTTGACAAGCACGATGTCGGCATCTGCCGCATCCAGTTGCCGCTTTAGTTCGGCAAACCCATCAGTCCGGCTAGCCACCGGAGCTTCAACCACCTGCACATAAAGGCGGTCTGGTTATTACCTGGGACTATGATCCTCTGTTTGCCGCCGTTCTCGATGACAACCAGAGTCTCAAGGGCTACTATCTACATGGACATACCTAGCTTATGCGACACTGTTAAAGGCATACATTATTGCATGTACCTCGAAGCCTTTCAGCAGACTCATAAAAGCTTCATGCAAACCGCTTTCGGCGGATGATATCCTTTCAATTACCATACCCTTTAGTGTACGATGTGCTTCTGAGACGACAGCTTGCCCCAGAAGATCCTTCAGCACAACCGACCGCACACAGTACGGACCCTTGCTGTCGCTCTCCTCAGGAGCCGGATACTGGGGATGCCGGGCAGCCAAAGGGTTATCCTTTGGCGATATTGGATCCAGAGATACCCTTCATGACTACACTTCAAGGTCACCCGCCTCTTGATCCGGGGAGTACGGGGGAGGCGTTTCGCTCTCCATCATCTCCGGAAGAAGATCCCCCGAAGATGAACTCTGTCGAGAGGGGCTGCGATCCGGACTACAATTTACAAACATCGGTTATTGTCTTCGGAAATAAGGTAGGATATCTTCACTATTAAGTACTTTTTGATTACTTACATCCCGGTAGAGGGCTGATCCCCGCGCAGACATTGTGTGACAAGAATACCCTCCAAGGTAGGACCCTCTGGCGGAGATTTCTTCTCCCGTTTGGAAACCTTAGTTTCCGGATCTTCAGAGGTAGTCCTCTTCCTTCCCCGGGGAGGGAGAATGTCAGATTCTTCCCCTTGGTTATCCTCCCTCGAGGAGGCGCTCATTCCTTCGATTGGAATAGGTAGCGATGGAGGCTCGCTTCCGCCCTCTTTATTCTCCCCTTCATCTTCCTTTGCGGGCACTAGACGAGGTGCTGGCTCGAGCATCTTTTCCAGCACCGGATTATCCAAGCCTTCAGGAAGGGGGGCCGAACACCGGATCATCTTCGCCTTTGCTATCCAATCCTGGTCAAAGAGCGATTCGTCAGAATAATGTCATGATAAACAAAAGGACAGTATGTTTGGCCAGGGGATTACTTACTTGGGCAGCGGGGCGGTTGCAGCTCAGGCCCACGTCCTCGGTAGTGTCCGGACTCTCTATTTGGGGTCCGAATAATGATTTGTACATCTCCTCGTGCGTCATGCCGAGGAAATGCTGAATAGAGCGCGGTCCTTCCGAGTTGAATTCCCACATGCGGAGGGGCCGGCGTTTGCAAGGCTGGACTTGACGAACCAGCATAACTTGCATTACCATAACCAGACTGAAATCTCCCCCAAAGAGATCTCGGATAAGGCTCTGCAGTATTGGCACGTCCTTGGCTGGACCCCAGCTTAGCCCCCTGCTGATCCATGACATCAGTTGTGGTGGGGGGCCCGAGCGAAAGGTGGGAGCAGTTACCCATTTGGCACTTCGGGAAGCTGTGATGTAAAACCACTCCCGTTGCCACAGTCCGGACACCTCTGGAAAAGAACCCTTTGGCCATGGAGTGTCAACAATTTTGCTTACTAGAGCACCTCCGCACGCTGCGTACTGCCCCTCAACCATCTTCGGCTTCACATCGAAGGTCTTGAGCCACAGGCCGAAGTGAGGGGTAATGCGGAGGAAGGCCTCACATACGATAATAAATGACGAGATGTGAAGAAAGGAATCCGGGCCAGGTCATAAAAATACAGCCCGTAATAGAACATAAGACCCCAAACAATGGGATCCAGAGCGAGGCCTAGTCCTCGGAGGAAGTGGGAGACGAACACAACGCTCTCATTGGGTTCGGGAGTAGGGACGACCTGCCCCCGGGCGGGCAGCCTATGCAAAATTTCGGCGGTCAGATATCTGGCCTCCCTCAACTTCTTAATGTCCTCCTCCATGACGGAGGAAGGCATCCACCAACCTTGAAGGCTGGATCCGTACATGATTGAAGGTCTGAAGCGCCTGACCTGAGCTTTGGGTGTTAGAACTCGAGGCGGGGGAAGGATTCGATTGAGCACAGGAGGGAAAAAGAAAAGGCATCGTCCCTTTATAAAGGGGACGAATATCAGGCGTCCTCCTCGTGGCCGTTTGGGACTTGCCTAAGATCTAGGAATCATACCAACGGGCACGGTTGGGTTACCCACGTTTGTATTGATGAGAATCCCATGATAAGGGGGACACGATCTTTGCTTTGACAAGACGTGTCCAGAAGCCGCCTCGCGTTATGTGCGGGGCTGGTTAAAGAAAAACGGTTCAAATAATTACCGAGCCGTGGCGTGATGTCATGCTGCCAAAACGCGTCAGCCGATTAGATTTGTGGAAATATTATTCTCCCTACGGTTGTATGTGAAACTTATAGTGCAGGGTCGGACACTATCCTTGTATTCAAACTCTTTCGTGGTGTATTCGGAGGAGGAACCCGCCTTGCAATGCCGAAGACAACACTGCGCGTCGGAATCATCGTCATTGAAGCCTGGTTCAGGGGCTACTTAGGGAGTCCTGGATTAGGGGGTCTCCGGACAGCCGGACTATATCCTTTGGCCGGACTGTTGGACTATGAAGATACAAGATCGAAGACTTCGTCCCGTGTCCGGATGGGACTCTACTTGGCGTGGAAGGCAAGCTAGGCAATACGGATATGTATATCTCCTCCTTTGTAACCAACCTTGTATAACCCTAGCCTCCTCCGGTGCCTATATAAACTGGAGGATTTTAGTCCGTAGGACAACAGACAATCATACCATAGGCTAGCTTCTAGGGTTTAGCCTCTCTGATATCGTGGTAGATCAACTCTTGTAATACTCATATCATCAAGAACAATCAAGCATGATGTAGGGTATTACCTCTATCAAGAGGGCCCGAACCTGGGTAAACATCGTGTCCCCTGCCTCCTGTTACCATCTGCCTTAGACGCACAGTTCATGACCCCCTACCCGAGATCCACCGGTTTTGACACCGACAAAAGGCATGGAACACTTTCCAAGAAAGAAAATTAAATTACCTTATGAATCTATTATGAGAGCCACTTACGGATTGCCTACCAAAGATGGCAATACCTAGATCTATCCTTGCTGGTTATGCCTAGCTAGGGGCGTTAAATGATAGCGCTTGTTGGAAGGCAACCCAATTTTATTTTTATTCCTTGCTTTTTGCTCATGTTGAGCAATAAATAATTTATCTAGCCTCTTGTAGCGACCAGACCTCAAACAGTCTGATCTCTGTGCTCTGGTGTCATCCCTGGATCAGTAATGCTGACACCACACAGTACTCGGAGGATTTATAGCAGAGTAGCAATCACACACTTATTACATCGAGTGTCTCAAAAGAGATATTATTACAATAAATATGGCTTAAGGCCATCTAATAACGATAACAGCGGAAGGCTTGGAAGATAAGTGAGTCCATCAACTCCAACGGCATCACTAAGTATAGAACCACGACCTAAAAACTCCTTAATCATCGTCTGAAAAGTCTGCAACATTAACGTTGCAGCCCGAAACGGGTCAGCACATGGAATATGCTAGCAAGGTAACACATAGAGGATAATGGAATGAAACAGCTATACTATATGCATATTTGGCTGGAGGAAAGCTATATGGTTACAGTTTTGTGTAAAGCCAATGTTTCCCTACTTCAAAGGAATAAATTTAATTACTATCATGGTGGTTGTTAAACATTGAGAATGGTTCACAACATTCTCAATCCCAATTAAGCATCATCATTAAATATAACCCAACAAAATTAATTTAGAGTAACATGTTGAGATTCACATGAAAATCCAAGTACTAGATACTCAAGATGTCCATAACCGGGGACATGGCTAACCATGATTAGTTTATTACACTCTGCAGAGGTTTGCGCACTTTTCCCCACAAGACTCGATCGCCTCCGTTTGGTTTCTCGCACTACATGGTGTTTGAGAAGACGGATGACCGAGACATAGTCTTTCAGAAGCGCTAGCACCTTACGATGGGTAGACCGTACCACCTACATACCCTACATCTACTAGTCTACCACTGTAAGAGTTCGCATGACTTAGTCAACTATGCTAGAGCCCATAATAGCTTGTGGCTGCACACGGAATTTTCTCGTATGAATAGTCTCATGATCCCTTTGAGCCTGGGTGGCGGTCCAAAGAAAACAGGCAAGTCCTGGAATACCCAGGTGCCTCAATCCACCCAGATGTGTGTCTAAGTTGCCACCTTAGATAAACCATTAATTAACAATCTCACATCTGTCATGGATTTCACTCACCAAATCCACGTCTACTAGCATAGCATGGCATAATAAGCAAACGTAGAAGTAACTCCCAAAGGTTTGAAAATAAACAGGTAATAGGTACTACCTCATCTACTTCCCATCCCACAATTTAATTAGATCCTAATCATGCAATGTGTGAGGATTGATCTAATGCAATAAAACTGGGTAGTAGAAAAGGTATGATCAAAGTGTTACTTGCCTTGCTGATGATCCACGAAACCTAACGATTCGAAGTAACAGGCGGCGCACTCCGGGTATTCTATCGCAGACAAACAAACAAGCATACAATAAGTACTCATCTAATGCACAGGTAAAACTCAAATAAGAGATCTAACCAGAAGGTTTAACTTAAAAACTCTGGTTGGCAAAAAGAATCAAATCGAACGAAGCAATGAAAGTCAAACGACGCAAGAAAACAACTTCGTTCTAGTAATCTGGATCTAGGGCAAATTTTACAGTAACAAAAACTTGTTTAAGTTGGTTAAACGGATAGAGGGTTTCGAGACTAAACTCTAGGCGCTTGAATCGCCTGATTCCGATAAACGAGCGAAAAGTTAAACTAAAACGAAAATCGGATTAGGAATCGCGATCAGAAAAATCACGGATTTAATCCGAGAAAAAGAAAAACGACGAACGCCGAATTTTTTTCTTCTTTTTTTCTCTTTTTTTGGCACGGAAATCGAGGCGCGACGAACCTCGGGCGGCGAGATCGTCGATGGCGGGGGCGGCGCGCGCGGATCGAGGCAGGGCTGATGGGCTGGGGCGGCTCGGGGCGGCGCTATTTAAAGGCTGCCCCCGGGCGGTGTCCCGCTCGGGTACGGCCCAAAGTCGGTTCGTTTTTTTTAGTTATTCCGCTCGGAAGAAAAATAAAAAGAAATACTAAACGGACTCCAAAAATTCCGAAATAAATTTTCACAGGCTTCTAAAATCAAGCCGCACAAGGTGAACATTTACTTGGGCCCTAAATGCAATTTTGAAAAACGCACATTTTTCCTAAATTCAAAAAAACACTGAAAAACTCCGAAATAAAAGCTTATTTGATTTTATTATTAAATCCTCAATATTTCTTTATTTTGGGAAAGTCATTTTATTCCCTCTCTCATATTTTTGTAATAGAAATAATTGATGATAAAATAAATAAAATCAGATGATCCTATTCTCAAAATTTGAGAAAACTCAAATATGAAAATAACGAAATCCACAACTCTCTCCGTGGGTCATTGAGTTGCGTAGAATTTCTAGGATCAACCAAAATGCAAAAATAAAATATGATATGCATGATGCTCTAATGTATAACATTCCAAATTGAAAATTTGGGATGTTACAAACCTACCCCCCTTAAGATGAATCTCGCCCTCGAGATTCGGGTTGGCTAGAAAATAGGTGAGGGTGGTCTTTGAGCAAATCTTCCTCTCGCTCCTAGGTGGCTTCATCCTCCGTGTGGTGGCTCCACTGAACTTTGCAAAACTTGATAACCTTGCTGCGAGTAACTCGGTCGGCAAACTCGAGAATCTTGACTGGTTTCTCCTCGTAGGTCAAATCATTATCCAACTGAATAGTTTCCAAAGGCATTGTGTCTCTCAACGGTATGTCAGCCATCTCCGCATGACACTTCTTCAATTGGGAAACGTGGAACACATCATGAACTCCTGACAATCCTTCAGGCAATTCCAACTCGTAGGCCACTTCTCCCATACGCTCCAAAACTTCATATGGTCCTACATATCGTGGCGCTAACTTTCCTTCAACTCCAAAACGCTTTGTTCCCGAAGTGGAGATACTCAAAGATAAGCTCTGTCTCCGACTTCGTAAACTGCCTCTTGCGTTTAGAATCCGCATAACTCTTCTGTCTGGACTGGGCTACCTTGAGCCTATCGCGAATCAATTTCACCTTCTGTTCAGACTCTTTAATCAAGTCAGGACCAAACAACTGGCGGTCTCCAACTTCGTCCCATGACAACGGTGTCCTGCACCTCCTTCCGTACAAGGCTTCTAAAGGGGCCATCTTTAAACTGGTTTGGTAACTGTTGTTGTAAGAGAACTCTGCATATGGCAAATTATCGTCCCAACTAGATCCATAATCTGCGCACAAGCTCTCAGCATATCCTCCAAAATTTGATTGACTCTCTCGGTCTGTCCATCTGTCTGTGGATGAAAAGTTGTACTGAATTCTAGCCTAGTTCCCAAAGTTTCGTGCAACTGCTTCCAGAACTTTGAGGTAAACTGGGTTCCTCTATCCGATACGATACTCCTCGGAACTCCATGCAGACATACGATCCTGGTCATGTATATCTTTGCCAACTTAGCACTGGTGTAAGTGGTCTTTATTGGGACGAAATGAGCTACTTTCGTCAATCGATCAACTACAACCCAAATCGAGTCATAGCCTGAACGAGTCTTGGGCAATCCCGTGATAAAATCCATGCCTAACTTATCCCACTTCCATTTGGGTATCGGCAATGGTTGTAACAATCCTGCTGGCTTCTGATGCTCTGCCTTTACTCTCTGGCATACATCACAAACTGCTACATACTCCGCAATATCCTTCTTCATTCCGGTCCACCAGAAAATATCCCTCAAATCCAGATACATCTTAGTATTTCCTGGGTGAATTGAATACGGTGAGTCGTGTGCCTCTTGCAAAATCAACTTCCTGATCTCCGGGTCATTGGGCACGTAAACGCGGTCTTCAAACCATAGGGTGTCGTGCTCATCCTCACGAAATCCTTTAGCTTTTCCTTTGCTTAGTTTCTCCTTTATAGCGGCAATCTCTTTATCAGCTTTCTGAGCTTCTCTGATTCTATCCATCAAAGTTGACTGAATCTCCAATGCTGCTACATAACCTCTCGAAACTATTTTCAAACATAGTTCACGAAGATTTTCGGCTAACTCCCTTGGTAGTCCTCCCGTTATTAATGTATTGACATGGCTTTTGCGGCTTAATGCGTCAGATACTACATTAGCCTTTCCGGGGTGATAATGCCATTTCATATCATAATCCTTGATAAGCTCCAACCATCTCCTTTGTCTGAGATTTAATTCCTTCTGTGTGAAAATGTACTTCAAACTCTTATGATCCGTGTACACCTCACAATGATTTCCAATGAGAAAATATCTCCATGTCTTCAATGCATGCACTACGGCTGCTAACTCCAAATCATGCGTAGCATAATTCAACTCATGAGGCTTCAGTTGTCTTGAGGCATATGAAACAACTCTCCCTTCCTGCATAAGCACTGCTCCAAGTCCTCGATGTGAAGCATCACAGTACACCTCATAATCCTTGGTCTGGTCCGGAAAAATCAACACTGGTGAGGTAACTAAGCGTTTCTTCAACTCCTGGAAACTAGCCTCACACTCCTCTGCCATATGAACTTGGTATCCTTCTTCAACAACTCAGTCATAGGCTTCGCAATCTTTGAGAAATTCTCAATAATTCTCCGGTAGTATCCTGCGAGTCCAAGAAAACTCCGGATCTCTCCAACTGTTGTTGGGGCTTCCCACTTGGTCACGGTTTCAACTTTAGCGGGATCTACTGCTATTCCTTCTCCAGATATAACATGTCCGAGAAATCCTACTTCCTTCAACCAAAACTCACATTTGCTGAACTTGGCATATAATTGATGTTCTCTGAGCTTTCCAAGTACCAAACGCAAATGCTCCTTATGTTCCTCTTCATTCTTCGAGTAAACCAGGATATCATCAATGAACACTACGACGAACTTATCCAAAAACTCCATAAACACTTTGTTCATCATGTTCATAAAATAGGCAGGTGCATTAGTCAGACCAAATGACATAACGGTATACTCGTACAGCCCATACCTGGTGGTAAAAGCTGTCTTCGGAATATCCTGTTCTCGAATCTTCAACTGGTGGTATCCTGATCATAGATCGACCTTGGAAAATACCTTAGCTCCTTGCAATCGATCAAACAGATCATTGATCATTGGTAGTGGGTAATTGTTCTTGATCGTTACTTCATTCAATCCTCGATAATCAACAACCATCCTTAACGATCCATCTTTCTTCTCCACTAGTAGTACTGGCGATCCCCAAGGTGAAGAACTTGGGCGAATATATCCCTTATCCAGTAACTCCTTAAGCTGCTTCTTAATTTCCACCAAATCCTTTGCTGGCATCCTATATGGTCTCTTTGATATTGGCCCAGTGCCTGGCAATAGCTCAATCAAAAACTCAATATCTCTATCCGGTGGCATGCCTGGCAACTCCTCTGGAAATACATCAGGGAAATCCCTTACCACTAGTACTTCCTCCTGCACAACTCCTGTTAGGTAATTTACTTGAGTCCTCTTTGGCACATGCCGGGATACATACTTGATCCTTCTCCCTTCTGGGGTGGTAAGAAAAATTGACTTACTAGCACATTCAATATTCCCTTCATACTTTGATAACCAATCCATGCCTAATATCACATCCAATCCTTGAGATTCCAATACTATTAGGTCTGAGGGAAAAACATAGTTACCAATCCTTAATGGTAACCGATCACACCATAGACTAGCCACATACTCTGCTCTGGGCGAGGTTACTAACATGGGTGACCTAAGGGCTTGGGTTGGTAGGTTATACTTATCCACAAATCCCCTTGAGATGTATGAATGTGATGCGCCAGTATCAAAAAGAACGAGTGCAGTAAATGACTTAACAAAAAACTTACCTATTACTGCATCGGGCTGAGCTTCAACCTCCTCCACGCTCACGTGGTTCACTTGTCCCATGTTGAAAGGGTTTGTCTTCTTCCTAGAACTTCCATTGCTATTTCCATTTTGTAATTCAGGACATTCATTGGCATAATGTCTTGTCTTCGAACACTTAAAGAAAGTGACTTGGCTCAAGTCCTTCTTGGCTGGGGTTGAGGGGTTGGTGCGGTTCTAGCCGCTGCTTCCTCCATTGCCATTACCATTCTTGGTGCCATTGTGATTGTGTGAGCTACCTCCTCCATGGGTATGCGGAAAATGTCCTCCCGATCTAGGGGTAAAACATGGCTTCTGCTGAGCTCCTGAATTGTACTTTCCTTGTCCATACTTCCTCTTGCAATTCTCAATCTGCTGCTGCTTCCCTTCAATCATAAGAGCACGATCTACCAACTCCTGGTAGTTGTTGAAGGTTGCTACCATCAACTGCATGCTCAACTCATCATTCAGTCCTTCCAAAAACTTCTCCTGCTTAGCTGCATCCGTAGCGACGTCATCTGGGGCATAACGTGCTAGCTTACTAAATTCCTCCACATACTGGCCAACTGTCCTTCCTCCTTGGCGCAAGTTGCGAAACTCACGCTTCTTCATGGCCATAGCTTCTGCTAAAACATGGGCAGTATGAAAAGCCTGCTGAAACTGGTCCCATGTGACAGTGTCAACTGGGAAAGTGGCTGTGAAATTCTCCCACCATGATGCTGCGGGTCCTTCTAGCTGATGTGCGGCAAACTTCACCTTCTCCGCATCTGTGCATCCTGCTGTGGTCAACTCCCTAGCTGTCTTGCGGAGCCAATCATCTGCTACTATCGGCTCGGTGCTACTAGAAAACACCGACGGATTCAGCCTAAGAAAACGGGCTAAGTGGTCAACAGGTGGTGGTGGTGGTGGGTTGTTGTTGTTGTTCCCCTGATTCTGATTCTGGACTAGCAACTGCATCAATGTGTTCTGTTTCTGGATCAACTGGGTGAGCTCCGGTGGAAAGGTAAATCCGGGGTCACGTCTCGAAGGCATCTGAGGGTTTTAGAAAAGATGAGATATAAGAATAGAGGGGGTGTAAAGAGAAAACACTACCCATATGCACATGAGGCAAAAGCAAACAATTCACTTCAACCAATCAAACAAGGGCATACAATCAATCTATCTATCGCAAAAGTGCTTGGACTACTATATTTACATGGTGGACTACTACTACTGATGAGGTGGTCTACTAGAAATATTCTACGGTCGTTGACTCTATAATATCTACTCCAGCTTCATCAACATAGTCATCATCGCTACTATCTGGTTCCGAGTCGGTGCCCTCGATGATGATGTAGTCTTCCGGGCTAATCTCCGTGGGTCCTTCGTCTTCATCTACTGGCGTAGGGCCTCCCATAAATATTCCAATCTTCTTGATCAGGTCGTCATTCTTCTTCACCAATACTTCAATTTCCTCTTCACAATCTTCACGTGTAGCCTTGAGTTCTTCCTTCAGTTCCTTGATTCTTGTCTTAGCCTTCTTCAGATCTATCATGTCGGCGCACATCTGGTTCTCCTGTCGTCGAATGTGTTGGTTTAACTCCTAAATAAAAGCTGCAATTGATCTATCCTTCCTGGTGCTAATCATCTCCCAGTGCTCATCTCGGCGCCCACAAATCTGGTAGATAGTATCCTTGAGATCCTTGCGGTAGACTTCTCCAATGCGTCCATGGCGATGTGAGCTGCCATGCTCTTTCCTAGACTCCAAGTTGGTGCATCAAAAGAAAACTCTATGGGCTCAGTGACTGGCATGAACGTCCTTCCTGGAACTTGAACTTGAATCATCCAGCGCTCTTCTTCAGGTAAAGTGGCGGTGTAGGTTCCCGTGAAGCTTGGTACTCCTATGTTCAGGTATCTAGTGACTTCCTTCAAGTGACGTCCAAAGGGTGTATCTTCATCCGGTTGTGTGAACTTGTTCCTTGCATCCGCTATCCTAAAGAGTAGAAAAGATGAGAGGTCAGAAGAGAAGAGAGTGAATAGTGATCTAGGTCTTTAGCTTAGTGGTCGTGTCCTACAGTCAACGTGTGCTCTGATACCATCTCTGTAGCGACCAGACCTCAAACAGTCTGATCTCTGTGCTCCGGTGTCATCCTTGGATCAGTAATGCTGACACCACACAGTACTCGAAGGATTTATAGTAGAGTAGCAATCACACACTTATTACATCGAGTGTCTGAAAAGAGAACTTATTACAATAAATATGGCTTAAAGCCATCTAATAACGATAACAGTGGAAGGCTTGGAAGATAAGTGAGTCCATCAACTCCAACGACATCACTGAGTATAGAACCACGACCTAAAAACTCCTTAATCGTCGTCTGAAAAGTCTGCAACATTAACGTTGCAGCCCGAAACGGGTCAGCACATGGAATATGATGGCAAGGTAACACATAGAGGATAATGGAATGAAACAGCTATACTATATGCATATTTGGCTGGTGGAAAGCTCTATGGTTATAGTTTTGCGTAAAGCCAATTTTTCCCTACTTCAAAGGAATAAATTTAATTACTATCATGGTGGTTGTTAAACATTGAGAATGGTTGACAGCATTCTCAATCCCAATTAAGCATCATCATTAAACATAACCCAACGAAATTAATTTAGAGTAACATGTTGAGATTCACATGAAAATCCAAGTACTAGATACTCAAGATGTCCATAACCGGGGACATGGCTAACCATGATTAGTTTATTACACTCTGCAGGGGTTTGCACACTTTTCCCCACAAGACTTGATCGCCTCCGTTTGGTTTCTCGCACTACATGGTGTTTGAGAAGATGGATGACCGAGACATAGTCTTTCAGAAGCGCTAGCACCTTACGATGGGTAGACCGTACCACCTACATCCCCTACATCTACTAGTCTACCACTGTAAGAGTTCGCACGACTTAGTCAACTATGCTAGAGCCCATAATAGCTAGTGGCTGCACACGGAAGTTTCTAGTATGAATAGTCTCATGATCCCTTTGAGCCTGGGTGGCGGTCCAAAGAAAACAGGAAAGTCCTGGAATACCCAGGTGCCTCAATCCACCCAGATGTGTGTTTAAGTTGCCACCTTAGATAAACCATTAATTAACAATCTCACATCTGTCATGGATTTCACTCACTCAATCCATGTCTACTAGCATAGCATGGCATAATAAGTAAACGTAGAAGTAACTCCCAAAGGTTTGAAAATAAACAGGTAATAGGTACTACCTCATCTACTTCCCATCCCACAATTTAATTAGATCCTAATCATGCAATGTGTTAGGATTGATCTAATGCAATAAAACTGGGTAGTAGAAAAGGTATGATCAAAGTGTTACTTGCCTTGCTGATGATCCGCGAAACCTAACGATTCGAAGTAACAGGCGGCGCACTCCGGGTATTCTATCGCAGACAAACAAACAAGCATACAATAAGTACTCATCTAATGCACAGGTAAAACTCAAATAATAGATCTAACCAGAAGGTTCAACTTAAGAACTCCGGTTGGCAAAAAGAATCAAATCGAAGGAAGCAATGATAGTCAAACGGCGCAAGAAAACAACTTCATTCTAGTAATCTGGATCTAGGGCAAATTTTACAGTAACAAAAACTTGTTTAAGTTGGTTAAACGGATAGAGGGTTTCAAGACGAAACTCTAGGCGCTTGAATCGCCTGATTCCGATAAACGAGCGAAAAGTTAAACTAAAACGAAAATCGTATGAGGAATCGCGATCAGAAAAATCGCGGATTTAATCCGAGAAAAAGAAAAACGACGAACGCCGAATTTTTTTTTCTTTCTTTTTTCGGCACGGAAATCGAGGCGCGACGAACCTCGGGCGGCAGGATCGTCGGCAACGGCGGCTCCGGCGGCGCGCGCGGATCGAGGTGGGGCTGATGGGCTGGGGCGGCTCGGGGCGGCGCTATTTAAAGGCTGCCCCCGGGCGGTGTCCCGCTCGGGTACGGCCCGAAGTCGGTTCGTTTTTTTTAATTATTCCGCTTGGAAGAAAAATAAAAAGAAATAATAAATGGACTCCAAAAATTCCGAAATAAATTTTCACGAGCTTCTAAAATCAAGCCGCACAAGGTGAACATTTATTTGGGCCCTAATTGCAACTTTGAAAAATGTACATTTTTCCTAAATTCAAATAAAACACCGAAAAACTCCGAAATAAAAGCTTATTTGATTTTATTATTAAATCCTCAGTATTTCTTTATTTTGGGAAAGTCATTTTATTCCCTCTCTCATATTTTTGTAATAGAAATAATTGATGATAAAATAAATAAAATCAAATGATCCTATTCTCAAAATTTGAGAAAACTCAAATATGAAAATAACGAAATCCCCAACTCTCTCCGTGGGTCATTGAGTTGCGTAGAATTTCTAGGATCAACCAAAATGCAACAATAAAATATGATATGCATGATGCTCTAATGTATAAAATTCCAAATTGAAAATTTGGAATGTTACACCTCTGTTTTGGTTGTTTTTTTGTTTAATTAGTGTTTGTGCCAAGTAGAACCGTTGGGAAGACTTGGGAAAAGTCTTGTTACACTTGCTGTAAAAAAACAGAAACTTTAGCGCTCACGATAACTACTACCATTTTTAATTGAAAAGTGCTATTTAGTTAATTCTTTTTGCAGATGATTAATAGATAAATTTCTCACGTCCAGCAGTTTATTTTAGAATTTTTGGGGTTCCAGATCTTGCGCTAAGCTACAGATTACTACAGACTGTTCTGTTTTTGACAGATTCTGTTTTTCGTGTGTTGTTTGCTTATTTTGATGAATCTATGGCTAGTAAAATAGTTTATAAACCATAGAGAAGTTGGAATATAGTAGGTATAACACCAATATAAATAAAGAATGAGTTCATTACATTACCTTGAAGTGGTCTTTTGTTTTCTTTCGCTAACGGAGCTCACGAGATTTTCTACTTTAAGTTTTGTGTTGTGAAGTTTTCAAGTTTTGGGTAAGATTTGATGGATTATGGAACAAGAAGTGGCAAGAGCCTAAGCTTGGGGATGCCCATGGCACCCCCAAGATAATCTAAGGACACCTAAAAGCCAAAGCTTGGGGATGCCCCGGAAGGCATCCCCTCTTTCGTCTACTTCTATCGGTAACTTTACTTGGAGCTATATTTTTATTCGCCACATGATATGTGTTTTGCTTGGAGCGTCTTGTATGATTTGACTCTTTATTTGTTAGTTTACCACAATCATCCTTGCTGTACACACCTTTTGAGAGAGCCATCTTGATTTGAAATTTGTTAGAATACTTTATGTGCTTCGCTTATATCTTTTGAGTTATATAGTTTTGCTCTAGTGCTTCACTTATATCTTTTAGAGAACGGTGGTGGATTTGTTTCATAGAAACTATTGATCTCTCGTGCTTCACTTAGATTATTTTGAGAGTCTTAAATAGCATGGTAATTTGCTTAAAATCCTAATATGCTTGGTACGCAAGATTAATAATAAAACTTTCTTATGAGTGTGTTGAATACTATGAGAAGTTTGATGCTTGATAATTGTTTTGAGATATGAAGATGGTGATATTAAAGTTGTGCTAGTTGAGTAGTTGTGAATTTGAAGAATACTTGGGTTAAAGTTTGTGATTCCCGTAGCATGCACGTATGGTGAACCGTTATGTGATGAAGTCGGAGCATGATTTATTTTTTGATTGTCTTCCTTATGAGTAGCGGTCGGGGACAAGCGATGGTATTTTCCTACCAATCTATCCCCCTAGGAGCATGCCTGTAATATTTGCTTTGATAACTTGTAGATTTTTGCAATAAGTATATGAGTTCTTTATGACTAATGTTGAGTCCATGGATTATACGCACTCTCACCCTTCCATCTTTGCTAGCCTCTCTAATACCACGCACCTTTCGCCGGTATCATACACCCACCATATACCTTCCTCAAAACAACCACCATACCTACCTATTATGGCATTTCCATAGCCATTCCGAGATATATTTCCATGCAACTTTCCACCTTCTTTTTATTATGACACACTCCATCATTGTCATATTGCTTAGCATGATCATGTAGTTGACATCATATTTGTGTAAAATCCACCATTCATAATTCTCTCATACGTGTCACTCTTGATTCATTGCATATCCCGATACACCGCCCGAGGTATTCATACAGAGTCATATTTTGTTCTAAGAATCGACTTGTAATTCTTGAGTTGTAAGAAAAATAAAAGTGTGATGATCATCATTATTAGAGCATTGTCCCAGTGAGGAAAGGATGATGGAGACTATGATTCCCCCACAAGTCGGGATGAGACTCCAGACGAAAAAGAAAGAAAGAAAAAAGGCCATAAAAAAAGAGAAACGCCCAAATAAAAAAATGAGAGAAAAAGAGAGAAGGGACAATGTTACTATCCTTTTACCACACTTGTGCTTCAAAGTAGCACCATGATATGCATAGTAGAGAGTCTATCATGTTATCACTTTCATATACTAGTGGGAATTTTCATTATAGAACTTGGCTTGTATATTCCAATGATGGGCTTCCTCAAATCGCCTAGGTCTTCATGAGCAAGCAAGTTGGATGCACACCCACTTAGTTTCTTTTTGAGATTTCATATACTTATAGCTCTAGTGCATCCGTTGCATGGAAATCCCTACTCACTCACATTGATATCTATTGGCGGGCATCTCCATAGCCCGTTGATACGCCTAGTTGATGTGAGACTATCTTCCCCTTTTTGTCTTCTCCTCAACCACCGTTCTATTCCACCTATAGTGCTATGTCCATGGCTCACGCTCATGTATTGCGTGAAAATTGAAAAAGTTTTGAGAATGTCAAAAGTATGAAACAATTGCTTGGTTTGTCATCGGGGTTGTGCATGATTTAAATATTTTGTGTGGTGAAGATGGAGCTTAGCCAGACTATATGATTTTGTAGGGATAACTTTCTTTGGCCATGTACTTTTGAGAATACATAATTGCTTTGTTGGTATGCTTGAAGTATTATTATTTTTATGTCAATATTAAACTTTTGTCTTGAATCTTTCGGATCTGAATATTCATACCACAATTAAGAAGAATTACATTAAAAATTATGCCAAGTAGCACTCCGCATCAAAAATTCTGTTTTTATCATTTACCTACTCGAGGACGAGCATGAATTAAGCTTGGGGATGCTTGATACTCTCCAACGTATCTATAATTTTTGATTGCCCCATGTTATATTATCTACTGTTTTGGACATTATTGGGCTTTATTATCCACTTTTATATTATTTTTGGGACTAACCTATTAACTGGAGGCCTAACCCAGAATTAATGTTTTTGCCTGTTTTAGGGTTTCGAAGAAAAGGAATATCAAACGGAGTCCAAACGGAAAGAAACCTTCGTGAACCTGATTTTCTCAACAAACAAGACCCGGGAGACTTGGACCCTACGTCAAGACACAAAAGAGGAGGCCACGAGGTAGGGGGTGCGCCAACCCCCACCAGGCGCGCCCTCCACCCTCGTGGGCCCCCTGTTGCTCCACCGACGTACTCCTTCCTCCTATATATACCTACGTACCCCCAAACGATCAGAAACGGAGCCAAAAACCTAATTCCACCGCTGCAACTTTCTATATCCACGAGATCCCATCTTGGGGCCTATTCCGGAGCTCCGCCGGAGGGGGCATCGATCACGGAGGGCTTCTACATCAACACCATAGCCTCTCCGATGAAGTGTGAGTAGTTTACCTCAGACCTACGGGTCCATAGTTATTAGCTAGATGGATTCTTCTCTCTTTTTGGATCTCAATACAATGTTCTCCCCCTCTCTTGTGGAGAACTATTCGATGTAATCTTCTTTTTGTGGTGTGTTTGTTGAGACCGATGAATTGTGGGTTTATGATCAAGTCTATCTATGAATAATATTTGAATCTTCTGTGAATTCTTTATGTATGATTGGTTATCTTTGCAAGTCTCTTTGAATTATTAGTTTGGTTTGGCCTACTAGATTGATCTTTCTTGCAATGGGAGAAGTGCTTAGCTTTGGGTTCAATCTTGCGGTGTCCTTTCCCAGTGACAGTAGGGGCAGGAAGGCACGTATTGTATTGTTGCCACCGAGGATAACAAGATGGGGTTTTCATCATATTGCATGAGTTTATCCCTCTACATCATGTCATCTTGCTTAAGGCGTTACTCTGTTTTTAACTTAATACTCTAGATGCATGCTAGATAGCGGTCGATGAGTGGAGTAATAGTAGTAGATGCAGGCAGGAGTCGGTCTACTTGTCTCGAACGTGATGCCTATATACATGATCATACCTAGATATTCTCATAACTATGCTCAATTCTGTCAATTGCTCAACACTAATTTGTTCACCCACCGTAGAATACTTATGCTCTCGAGAGAAGCCGCTAGTGAAACCTATGGCCACCGGGTCTATCTTTATCATATTAATCTCCTACTACTTAATTAGTTATTTCCTTTGCTTTTTACTTTGCCTTTATTTTACTTTACATCTTTATCAAAAAAATACCAAAAATATTATCTTATCATATCTATCAGATCTCACTCTCGTAAGTGGCCGTGTAGGGATTGACAACACCTATTCGCGTTGGTTGCGAGGATTTATTTGTTTTGTGCAGGTACGAGGGACTCGTGCGTAGCCTCCTATTGGATTGATACCTTGGTTCTAAAAAACTGAGGGAAATACTTACGCTACTTTGCTGCATCATCCCTTCCTCTTCGGGGAAAACCAACGCAGTGCTCAAGAGGTAGCAGCTTCTTGCAAACCGGATCTTCTCTCAAGATGGCTCGTGGTTCCGAGAGGGAACGTGTCACCTCCATGTGCGAAACGACATGCGTACACTGCCTTCTCCCGCCTTAATTATTTTACACAGCCAGATTAGACCAAATAGAAGTACTGTGCTAAATTTTGGAATTATTCCGGGCTTGTTTCGCCTTTTTTATACATTAATTGAGTTTCTGGGCATTTAATGTGCATAATTCAAATTTTAACTACAAGCACAGCCTCCAATGCACCAAAGTTGTTTGAAAAATCACATGTGTGTCCTTGGGTGAATTTCTAGGTCCCATGCAATAGATTGGAGTGAAATTCAAACATCTGGGCGTCGTGGCTCGGCCAAAAAGATTGAGAAACTTGGTTTTTTAATTCATGTAATTCCAAAACACGCCTGGAAATCATGAAACTTGGCATGGTGTCATGACATGTTACCAACATGCTGCGGTAATTGTTTTGGCCGAATTGGGACAAGCTTTGTTGCAAGCTTCTTGCAAACCGGATCTTCCCTCAAGAAGGCTCGTGGTTCCGAGAGGGAACGTGTCACCTCCGTGTGCGAAACGACATACATACACTGCCTTCTCCCGCCTTAATTTTTTTACACAGCCAGATTAGACCAAATAGAAGTACCTTCCTAAATTTTGGAATTATTCTGGGATCATTTCGCCTTTTTTATACAATAATTGAGTTTTTGGGTATTTAATGTGCATAATTCAAATTTGAACTACAAGCACAGCCTCCAGTGCACCAATGTTGTTTGAAAAAATCACATGTGTGTCCTTGGGTGAATTTCTAGGTCCCATGCAAGAGATTGGAGTGAAATTCAAACATCCGGGCGTCGTGGCTCGGTCAGAAAGATTGAGAAACTTGGTTTTTTAATTCCTTTATTTCCAAAACACGCCTGAAAATCATGAAAGTTGGCATGGTGTCATGACATGGCACCAACATGTTGCGGTAATTTTTTTGGCCGAATTGGGACAAGCTTTGGTGTAAGCTTCTTGCAAACCGGAGCTTCCCTCAAGAAGGCTCGTGGTTCCGAGAGGGAACGTGTCACCTCCGTGTGCGAAACGAGATACGTACATTGCCTTCTCCTGCCTTAATTTTTTTACACACCCAGATTAGACCAAATAGAAGTACCATGCTAAATTTTGGAATTATGCCGGGTTCGTTTGGCCTTTTTTGTACATTAATTGAGTTTCTGGGCATTTAATGTGCATAATTCAAATTTGAACTACAAGCACATGCTCCAGTGCACCAAAGTTGTTTGCAAAATCACATGTGTGTCCTTGGGTGAATTTCTAGGTCCCATGCAAGAGATGTGAGTGAAATTCAAACATCTCGGCATCGTGGCTCGGCCGAAAAGATTGAGAAACTTGGTTTTTTAATTCCTGTAATTCCCAAAACACCTGAAAATCATGAAACTTGGCATGGTCTTATGACATGGCACCAACATGTTGTGGTAATTTTTCTGTCCGATTTGCGAAGGCGCACACATTAACAATCAATAAAGTTATTTTGGAACAAGTGATGGCACATTACAAATCGGAAACACAAGTATTATTGAAACCGTGGGCATTCGACTTACCAATTACGTGCGGCCATGCATCCCCTTTTTTAATTGGCTAGGAGGTGCCATGCGGGGTAGCTATTTGAGTACGGGAGGCGTGCGATCAGACGCCTGCGCATGCTCATCGGGAGGAGAGCCCTTTTGACCGCTACCCGCCGCGCACCTCCCTCCCAACGTCTCCATTAATGGCGCCTGAGCACCTGTTCTACGGAGTGGCTATATGTCTCACTGGACTGAGATTTAAGAGAGAAAAATGAAAATCCAAAAAGAAAGTTTTGCATGGATCTTGATGTAAGATCTGACAGGCCTATATAGCATCGACTGCGACTTATAGCAAGCATGATGAATATAAGGATGATGACATTGGATAATAATTGTCTTACATATTTATAAACATAATTAAAAAAAGCCACATGCGGCAACGCCTGATATACACAAGGGGAAAAGAAGAAGGAAGACAACTAGCCTCTGCGGTGGGCGGCGACGAGCTCTTTCTTGTCCTCAAGATACTGGTTGAGAGCATCCATGGATTCCTCCACCCGCCTTCTGCGCTCGATGCGCAGCATGGAATTCTCGTCCATAAGTTTCTCGATGATGACTTCGGTCCTCTTCAACAAGGAAGTGCTCTGCTCCTACTGCTCCGCACTTCCGACGATCTTCGCCCTCACCAGGTCGCGCTCGGCCCGGAGCTTCTCATTGCTCTCATTTAGTTGCCGGATGTCACAGCCCTAGAACACCTGAGTGTAATAGTTGCATCAGTGAGCATGCATCATGTTTAAATTCAAGAAACTTAAATTGAGGGAAGTGAAAGCCTCGTAAATCAATTTAAAAGAAGGGCAAGAACCCTTTAAATTGCATTCATTGTTTCCAAAATGCCTTCATAAATGTTTGATAATTTTGGCAAGGCTTTGAGAACAAACCAAAAATAGTGAACATTTTTGTGGAATATTTTGGGCACTGAATTTAAATCACTATTCTTTTTGAATTTGGAAATAAATGCAATTTAAAGGGTTCTTGCCCTTCTTTTAAATTGATTTATGAGGCTTTCACTTTCCTCAATTTAAGTTTCTTGAATTTAAACATGATGCATGCTCACTTATGCAACTATTACACTCAGGTGTTCTAGGGCTGTGACACCGGATGACGTCAGTAGACTGTTCAAACGAAGCTGGCAGGTCATCCTGCAACCTTGCCCACCTGGAGATCTGATCCATCTGCCTAAGGATGAGGGAACGCATGCGCCTGTAAGAGTCCTCACCTACCCGCGAGGCATTTTCCCAGGCCGCCGCAGCAAGGGAGGACATCTCTGCTGCATTCGCGGCGCGGTGGGACATCTCTTCTGCTTCCGCGGCGCGGCCGGACCAGTCTGCTGCATCGACGGTGCGGCGTGTCCACCGTGCTGCTTCAGCGGCGCAGGGGGACCTCTCTGCTACTACGGCCGTGCGGCGGGACATGTTGGCTGCTTTCGCGGCGAGGCGGGACATCTCTCGTGCTCCCGCTTCTAGGCTCGCCTCTCCCTGGTGGCAATCTCTCGACCCAGAACTCACGCTGGCCATGGCGGACGCAAGGGAACGATGATGAATGACTTGTTTGTTTTTGAATTTTTGTGGATGAGGAGTTGAGAAGGAATGTGCAATCATCTTGGAGTAGTAGTATTTATAACCGCGTAGTAATACGCTCCCAAGGTGGAAACTGTTTAGGTTTTGATCGGCGTGAACAGGTTCACAATTTGGAATGTGACGGGACACATGCTCAAAATTTACTGACGATTATAAGTGCGGCACTATTCCCGGAAGGCGTAACATGGGCATGTACGCCTTCTCTGCCGCGTATGTGGCATTTGCACCATAGGGTGCACCGCAATAGGCAATGTCAGCGCACATCTTGTTCCAACAACCATGCGCGCTCGTTATTACCATCGCGCACGCTCTTTTAATTAGAATGGGTGTGCCCGTCTAGCGCACACACATTGATCTATCTAACTGTTTCAGTTTGTTGTGGCTAATTGCAAACAGTTCATCCATGTGAAGTGTATGCCATCAATCACAGACACTTTGATCTGGCTTACCCATTTCTGTTCTATTGCCTAATCGCAAACAGTTAATCCTTCTGAAGCGTATGCCCTTAATCACGCACACCTTGATCTGGCTGACCGTTTCTTTTGTGTTGCCTAATCACAAACAGTTCATCCGAGTGAACCATATGTTGTATATAGCACACACCTTCATATAGCTGCTCGTTTCTTTTGTGTTGCCTAATCACAAACAGTTCATCCGAGTGAACCGTATCCTCTGAATCGCACACGCCTTCATCAGACCGCCCGTTTCTTTTGTTTGGCCTCATCGCAAACAGTTCATTGGAGTGAACCGTATTCCCTGGACTGCACACACAACTAAAATCTGAACCGTGTTTGATGCATCCTCCATTGCAAATATATTGCACCTTTTTGACTGTTTTTTACATCCCGTTTGTGATTGATGCATCGCCCACAATTTCGTGAAAGGGTCTCTAATCGTAGTGTCGCGTTAGCAGCATCATGCAATAGTGTTAGTGATCTATCATTGTAATCGTGTGCAAGTTATATAATAAAGTTTAGTTTGAGTTTTTGCTTTGTTTACTTTCATGTTGCAAATAAAGAAAAGAAATAAGAAAGAAAGAAAGAAAAAGAGAAAGGAAATAAATAAAAGGAAAGAAATAACGTAATGAGATTATATACTAATCCTATGGTAGGTGATAGCACCACATAAGGAAAAGTATAAGTAGGAAATTTTATTAGAGATTGACAAACATAGCATTAGTCAATGATGCAACTCATGAAAGAATTAATAAGGAAAGAGAAGATTCACATATAAATATACTATCCTAGAAATCTTTTGTGATTGGGAGCCCTCATCAAAATATTATATGACAAAATTGTTGACATTGGACAAGGAAGACAACTTAATGGTTTATGTTTGTTTATATTCACATAGAAGTCATATTGTCATAGATCCTTCAACATGTGGTGCTTGCCCCTATCTTTTCTAGCCAAATATTCCGCACTAAGTAGAGATACTACTTGTGCATCCAAAAACCCTTAAACGCAAACCTTTTTCGAGTGTCCACCATACCTACCTAGGGATTGAGAAAGATCCCTCAAGTAAGTTGTCATCGGTGCAAAAAGGCAATAAAAATTGCTTCTAAAAGTGTGAGATCATTTAGTGTACGAGAAAATTGAGCATTGTACGAACTTGGATGACAAAGAATAAAAGCGACAGAATGCATAATAAAGGTTGTCATATAAAGGCGCAATACAACTGTCGGGGTTGTGGAGCGACATATGCCAAAGGATGGCTAATCATGGAGCGGGACAAGAGTACATCGCCGGGCTCTAGAAGCGGGAGTGCGCGAGATCGCATACGCCTGTGAATCTTACCCAGGTTCGTGGCTCTCCTAGGAGATAACACCCCTAGTCCTGCTCTGCGGGGTCTCCGCATGATCACTATCTCAACAATGGTAGGTACAAGGTTGCTCCTTGAGCTGTGTAGCTAGAGGAGGAACAAGAACAAGGCTAGCCCTACTTCCCCTCTCTCTATGTGTGTCTACTAAGGTTCTGAACCCTTTGCATGGGTGGCCTGGTGGGTTTATATAGGCCTACCCCCAGGGGTACAATGGTAATCCGGCCGGGTGTAGGAACCGGCCGTCAGTCTCTCTAGACGCTGGCTTCTCCGCCGGCTGCTGGGGCCACTGCTTGGTGGGTCCCGCCGGCTGTCATGTACTCGGCCGAGAGGCCGTGCCCATCGCTCGCGGGTCTGGTTGATCACTCCACACTGTAGCCTTGGTACTGATGATGGATGCTTTGTCGGGGGAAGCGTGGCTATAATACTGCCACCTAGTGGGCGTTCACTACAGCCATTCCCCGTCTCTTCTGGTTAATGACGCGCAAACTTTGAGGAGGGGAGTGGGCCGCCTGCTAGCAGGCAGCCGGCTCCCATCGCCGCTTGCTAGGGTTTTGCCGCCTTCTAGGGCTCGCTGATAGGTATGGCCCTCTACCTGTAGGCCATACCGATAGGCTGTCATGGGAGTGTAGCTCCCTAGGTAGTAGGTGATGTCAAGGGCAATGTGGCTATAGTACCCCGCCGGATGGGGGTCGTTGGCCAGGTACGCTCGTACTGTAGCCGCGCTCAGCCAGGTATTCGGGGTGGCAGGTTGCACTGTAGCTACGCCCCGTCTCGTCGCGGTTATGTGGGTGCAAACTTTGAGGGCACAAGGGGCCGCCTGCTAGAAGTCGGCTGCCTCGTAGCCGCCTTCTGGTATTCTGCCACCTTCTAGCAGCCGGCTGCTTGGACCAGCCGGCCCAAGGAGGCAGTCGTTCGTCCGGGAGATGTGAGGGGCGCAGTCTGCCCTGATGTCTTGAAATACCAAGGGGGGCCGATGAGGCTACCCGTGGTCATTTACTCGGACAACAACGTGACATTCTCTTTCACTAATGGATTGAGCATACAAACAAATAAGCGCATGGCAACCTCTGCTTCCCTCTCCGAATGGCCTATCTTTTACTTTTATGTATTTACTTTTATGCAAAGAGTCAAAGTTTTCCTTCTATTCCTTTTTATTTTCTCTTTTGGCAAGCATCATGTGGTGAGGAAAGATCTAGGCACATATATCCAGTTGAATATAGATAGCATGAGTTATTATTGTTGACATCACCCTTGAGGTGAGCATGTTGGGAGGCGAAACTATAAGCCCCTATCTTTCTATGTGTCTGGTTGACACGTTTTGCTCATGGGTACGAGGTGAGTGTTAGCAATCATAGAAGACTATATGATGGTTGAGTAGGTGGACTTCCCTAAAGGCTCCGACACGTGACTCTTCCTGAAAAGATGATGAATTGTAGTTGCAAAGTTGACTAAGAACATAGTTTGTTGATTTCTAATAGAGTTTTTGCTTTATACTTCGATTGTGTGATGAACTGTTACTTATTCATAGGAAGTATATGATGCAAGTTATATGACAAAAGTCCTATGTTAAATTTTGTTGTTGTTATAATAATCAACATCATGCTTATATGTCCGTATTTTGTTTTTATCAACACCTCTCTCTCAAAGCATGTGGACATGTTTTTCGATTTCGGTTTTCGCTTGAGGACAAGCGAGGTCTAAGCTTGGGGGAGTTGATACGTCCATTTTGCATCATGTTTTCTTACTATTATTTATAATGTTTTTATCCTTAATAATGCTTTTTGGAGTAATTCTAATGCATTTTCTCTCATAATTTGCAAGGAACACACCAAGAGGGAGAATTCCGGCAGCTGGAAATCTGGACCTAGAAAAGCTACGTCAGGCCACCTTTTCTGCACAACTCCCAATAAGCTGAAACTTCACGGAGATTTTTTATGGATTATTTAAGAAATACTGGAGCCAATAAACACCAGAGGGGGCCACAAGGTGGGCACAACCCACCTAGGCGCACCAGGCCCCCCAAGCGTGTCCTGGTGGGTTGTGGCCTCCTCGGCCCACCTCCGGTGCCCATCTTTTTTGTTATATAGGTCATTTTGACCTACAAAAAATAAAGAGAAGACTTTCAGGTCGGCGCGCCGCCGCCTCGAGGCGGAACTTGGGAGGAGCACTTTTGCCGTTCGGTGGAGCGATTTCGCCGGGGGAACTTCCCTCCCAGAGGGGGAAATCAGTGTCATCATCATCACCAACAACTCTCCCATCTTGGGGAGGGCAATCTCCATCAACATCTTCAACATCACCATCTCCTCTCAAACCCTAGTTCATCTCTTGTGTTCAATCTTGTTACCGGAACTATAGATTGGTGCTTGTGGGTGACTAGTAGTGTTGATTACATCTTGTAGTTGATTACTATGGGGTTTATTTGGTGGAATATTATATGTTCAGATCCATTATTCTATTTAATACTCCTCTGATCATGAACATGTTTATCATTAGTGAGTAGTTACTTTTGTTCTTGAGGTCACGGGAGAAATCATGTTACAAGTAATCATGTGAACTTGATATGTGTTCGATATTTTGATAGTATGTATGTTGTGATTCCCTTAGTGGTGTCATGAGAACGTCGACTACATGGCACTTCACCATATTTGGGCCTAAGGGAATGCATTGTGGAGTAGCAATTATATGGTGGGTTGCAAGAGTGACAGAAGCTTAAACCCCAGTTTATGCGCTAATCTGTAAGGGACCGATTCGATCCAAAAGTTTAATGCTATGGTTAGAATTTATTCTTAATACTTTTCTCGTAGTTGCAGATGCTTGCGGGAGGGTTAATCATAAGTGGGAGGTTTGTTCAAGTAAGAACAGCACCTAAGCACCGGTCCACCCACATATCAAATTATCAAAGTAGCGAACACAAATCGAACCAACATGATGAAAGTGACTGGATGAAATTCCCGTGTACCCTCAAGAACGCTTTGCTTATCATAAGAGACCATTTTGGCCTGTCATTTGCCTCATAAGGATTGGACTACCTTGCTGCACTTTTGTTACTATTATCGTTACTTGCTCGTTACAAATTATCTTGCTATCAAACTACTCCACTACTTACAATTTCAGCACTTGCAGACATTACCTTGCTGAAAACCACTTGTCATTTCCTTCTGCTCCTCATTGGGTTCGATACTCTTACTTATTGAAAAGAGCTACAATTGATCCCATATACTTGTGGGTCATCAGGTTCATCTTGCGGAACTCCTTAGGAGGGGGAGTGAGTGCACCCGGAGGAACAATATGGAGGTTCAGCTTTCTGAATTCTTCAACAAGCAAGGGCTGAACTTTGCGAACCTCGAGATGGTTGCTATATGACTTGTGGCTCAAAGCATCAGCCATTACATTAGCCTTGCCTAGTGTATAGGAAATACCCAAGTCAAAGTATGCTACGGTCTCCATCCATCTCTACTGACGGAGGTTCAGGTCTGGTTGGGTAAACAGGTACTTCAAACTTTGGTGGTCGGTGAAGATCTCACAACGATTATCGAGAAGGTAATGTTGCCACTATTTAAGGGCATGTATAACAGCAGCAAGCTCAAGGTCATGAACTGGATAATTCTCTTCGTGAGGGCGCAATTGATGAGAGGCATAAGCAATCACTCTACGCTCTTGCATTAGGACACAACATAATCCTTGACATGAAGCATCGCAGTAAATGACGAAATCCTTCTTAGTATCTGGAGGAGCAAGCACCGGGGCAGAAATCAGCTTGTCTTTGAGTGCTTGGAAACTTTCCTGACACTTTTCTGTCCACTCGAACTTGACGCCTTTGTGAAGCATACTAGTCAGGGGCTTGGTGATCTTCGAAATCACGAACAACTGGAATGTTCTCTATTCCCTCAAGAGGTGAAGCATTCAATGCATTAAGTACATATATCTGATTCTCGGCATCCTGAGCTGCTCGGTCTGAGTATTGGCCTGTCTGGCCAGAAGGGTGAGTGAGCTGGACTGTCTTGGTAGCATAGTCAATCAAAGCATTATGGGTTGTCAACCAATCCATACCAAGAATGATGTCTATGTTGGAAGGTCCGAGTATAATGAGAGAAGCTAGAAATAGTAGATATCCAATTTCTATTTGGTTGTGAGGGCTTAACATTGTGGTTTGCCACTTGGATCCCGGTGATTGAACCGCTAAAGGAGTTGGTAATTGTTCCATGCCTAGCCCATGCAACTGAGCAAACTATTGGGACACAAAAGCATGTGAGGCTCCTGAATCAAAGAGGATAGAAGCTGGCACTGAATTAATGCAAAGGGTACCCATCACAGTTTTTGGGAACTCACGAGCTTCTTCAATCTTGACATGGGTGACTTGACCACCACTCATAGTAGGCGGCCTGGCACTACAATTTCTGCTAGGATGGTTTCGACGGCCCTTCCCATGGCCAACAGGAGGACGTGAAGCATTTTGTAGTTGACCCTGGCGACAGTTGAGAGCAAGGTCCCCTGGTTGTCCACACTTGCGGCATAAACCATCATTATGGCGAGGAGCTACATCATTGCACTGCCCACCCTGAATCGTTAGTTTTGTCGACGGCGAAGGCAGACGAGGTGCAACATAAGATGGCCTTGGTACTAGAGAAGGTCGGTGATGAACATTGTGTGGGATCCAGAATCGATGTTTCTGAGCAGGCTGACTCAAGGATGGGCCCACATCTCGAGTACGCTTGAGCGACTCCTGGTACTCGCTCAAACCAGTTTCAGTTCAGAAAGCTTGGCTGACAAGCATCGCAAAGTCTGCGCAATCATGAGCAACAAGCACTACCGCGGGATGCTGCTAATGCGACACTATGATCAGAGACCTTTCGACGAAACCATGTGTGATGCAATAATCGCAAACGATGGTGTAAAAGAACCGTCAAAAAAGGTGCCAAATGTTTGTGATGGCGGAGCCATCAAACACGGTTCAGTTTTTAGTTGCATGTGCAATGCAGGGCATACAGTTCAGTCCAATGAACTGTTTGCGATGAGACAGAATAAAAAGAACGAGCAGCCTGATGAAGGCCTGTGCGATATACAACATACGATTCACTCGGATGAACTGTTCGTGATTAGGAAACACAAAAGAAAATGGTCAGCCAGATCAAGGTGTGTGTGATTGAGGGCATACGCTTCAGAAGGATTAACTGTTTGTGATTAGGCAACAGAACAGAAACGGGCCAGCCAGATCAAAGTGTCTGCGATTGATGGCATACACTTCACATGGATGAACTGTTTGCCATTAGCCACGACAAACTGAAACAGTTAGATGGATCAACGTGTGTGTGCGCTAGACGGGCACACACATTATAATTAAAAGAAGCGTGCGCAATGGTAATAACAAGCGCGCACAGTTGTTGGAACAAGACGTGTGCTGACATTGCATATTGCGGTGCACTGATATGTCTCCGTCGTATCTATAATTTTTGATTGTTCTGTGCCAATATTTTACAACTTTCATATACTTTTGGCAACTTTTTATATTATTTTTGGGACTAACATATTGATCCAGTGCCCAGTGCCAGTTCCTGTTTGTTGCATGTTTTTGGTTTTGCAGAATATCCATATTAAACGGAGTCCAAACGGGATAAAAACGGATGGAGCTTATTTTTGGAAAATATGGAAAATTAGGAAGGAAAATCAACACGAACCAGTGCCCAAGGTGGTCGCGAGGCAGGGGGGCGCCCCCCTAGGGCGCGCCCCCTACCCGCGTGATCCCACCGTAAGGCGGTTGACGCTCTTCTTTTGCCGCAAGAAAGCTAATATTCGGAAAAAAAATTCACGGCAAAGGTTTCGGGCCAATCGGAGTTACGGATCTCCATATATACACGAAACGGTGAAACAAAGACAGAACAGGACGCAGAAACAGAGAGAGACAGAGAGACAGATCCAATCTCGGAGGGGCTCTCGCCCCTCCCATGCCATGGAGGCCAAGGACCAGAGGGTAAACCCTTCTCCCATCTAGGGAGGAGGTCAAGGAAGAAGAGGAAGAAGGGGGCCCCTCTCCTCCGGTGGCGCCGGAACGCCACCGTGGCCATCATCATCATCATCACCGTGATCTTCACCAACACCTCGGCCATCTTCACCAACATCTCCATCACCTTCCCCCCTCTATCTACATCGGTCCACTCTCCCGCAACCCATTGTACCCTCTACTTGAACATGGTGCTTTATGCTTCATATTCTTATCCAATGATGTGTTGCCATCCTATGATGTCGGAGTAGATTTTCGTTGTCCTATCGGTGGTTGATGAATTGCTATGATTGATTTAATTTGCTTGTGGTTATGTTGTTGTCCTTTGGTGCCCATCATATGATTGCGTGTGTGGATCACACCCTAGGGTTAGTTGTATGTTGATAAGACTATGTATTGGAGGGAAAGAGTGACAGAAGCTTCAACCTAGCATAGAAATTGATGCATACGGGATTGAAGGTGGACCAATTTATCTTAGTGCTATGGTTGGGTTTTACGTTAATGAACGTTAGTAGTTGCGGATGCTTGCTAATAGTTCCAATCATAAGTGCATAGAATTCAAAGTCAGGGATGACATGCTAGCAGTGGCCTCTCCCACATAATACTTGCTATCGGTCTAGTAAAGTAGTCAATTGCTTAGGGGCAATTCCACAACTCCTACCACCACTTTTCCACACTCGCTATATTTACTTTATTGTTTCTTTATCTAAACAGCCCCTACTTTTTATTTACGTACTCTTTATTATCTTGCAAACCTATCCAACAACACCTACAAAGTACTTCTAGTTTCATACTTGTTCTAGGTAAAGCGAACGTCAAGCGTGCGTAGAGTTTTATCGGTGGTTGATAGAACTTGAGGGAATATTTGTTCTACCTTTAGCTCCTCGTTGGGTTCGACACTCTTACGTATCGAAAACTATTGCGATCCCCTATACTTGTGGGTTATCAAGACCTTTTTCTGGCGCCGTTGCCGGGGAGCAATAGCGTGGGGTGAATATTCTCATGTGTGCTTGTTTGCTTTATCACTAAGTAATTTTTATTTGATGTTCTTAGTTGTTCTTTATCTTTAGTTATGGATATGGAACACGAAATAACAAAAAAATTAGGTGTACTTGCTACTCATGGAGATGGGGTAACTCCTAAAACCCTGGATTCTCATTATGTGAAAGATATTAAGTACTACTTTGATAATCCTGAGAAAACCCCATTCAACTTTATAATGGGAGACATGTTGGATCAATGTGAATACCTTAGGGATTATCGCTTGACACAAAAAGGGAAACTATTATGGGATCAATTTATTATGTTGCGTTGGTATGCCTGGAATCTATGCTTGAGATATGATATTACCCGTCGCTCTAGGATGAAGGCTCCACACCTTCCCTTTTCATGCAAATTTAATGATAATGAAACCTTAGCTTCTTATGCTAATGGTATATATGATTATTATGATGTTGAACAAATAGAAGAATTTGTCGCTTTTAAGGCTGCTTATGAAATAGAATCTTTGTTTGAAAAGTATGAAGCTTTTGATGATGATGGTGTTCATAGGCCTGAAAATCTTGCTATACTTAGATATTGCTATGAAAATTATGAATATAATTACTATATTAATGCATTTATTAAGGAAGTTTCCGCTGTCCAAGAAGAGACTAATATTTTGCAGGAAGCTATGGAGGAAGAAATTGATGAAACTATGAGCTCATTGGATGAAAAAGATGAGGAGGAGAGCGAAGAACAAAAGGAGGAAGAGCGGATTGATCACCCGTGCCCACCTTCTAATGAGAGTAACTCTCCAACTCATACATTGTTTAATCCCCCTTCGTGCTTACCGAAGGATGATTGCTATGATGACTGTTATGATCCCTTTGATTCTTTTGAAATATCCCTTTTTGATGATGCTTGCTATGCTTGTGGCCAAGATGCCAATATGAATTATGCTTATGGAGATGAACTTGCTATAGTTCCTTATGTTAAACATGAAATTGTTGCTATTGCACCCACGCATGATAGTCCCATTATCTTTTTGAATTCTCCAAACGACACTATATCGGAGAAGTTTGCACTTATTAAGGATTACATTGATGGGTTGCCTTTTACTGTTGCACATGATGATTTTGATATATATAATATGCATGTGCTTGCTGCTCCTACTTGCAATTATTATGAGAGAGGAACTATATCTCCACCTCTCTATGTTTCCAATATGATAAAATTGCAAGAAACTGTTTATACAATGCATTGGCCTTTACTAGGTGTGCATGAATTGATCTTTTATGACATGCCGGTGCATAGGAAGAGAGTTAGACTTCGTCATTGCTTGATATATGTTGCTTTCTGCTCACTACTAAATTACAAATCAATTTTAATTAAATTTGGCTTTGATATACCTTGGGATCCGGGTGGATTCACTACTTGAGCACTATATGCCTAGCTTAATGGCTTTAAAGAAAGCGCTGCCAGGGAGACAACCTGGAAGTTTTAGAGAGTCATTTATTTCTGTTGAGTTCTTTCATATAGTTTAAAAACAACAAAAATAAAGAGGGGAACCCAAAACTTTTCAAAAAGGAAAGTGAAAGTGAGAAAGACAAGCACTGTTGAAGTGGGAGAGCTCCTTGAACTTTGTTCATGCTCACGACAACTTTGTGAATCTTGATTACAGAAAATTTTCAACAAAAATAATTATCCCCTTGTACAATTCCATTGTATTATAAAAATAATGTGCCAAGGTTTGCCTTTAGGATGTTTACATTTGCTTGATGGTTTGTGCGGTGCAGGACAGAAACTTTGGCTGTAGTGTGCGATTTTACATTTTTATCTCGAACGTCAAATGGTTCTGATTCTTTTTGCACTGTATTCCTATATAAATTTTTTATTTTTCCTAATTTTGGTAGAATTTTTGAAGTATCAGAAGTATGGTGAATGTTCGGATTATTACAGACTGTTCTGTTTTAGACAGATTCTGTTTTTGATGCATAGTTTGCTTGTTTTGATGAAACTATCAATTTATATTAGTGGATTAAGCCATGAAAAAGTTATACTACAGTAGACACAATGCAAAAACAAAATATGAGTTGCTTTGCAATAGTACTTAGAGTAGTGATTTGCTTTATTATACTAACGGATCTTACCGAGTTTTCTGTTGAAGTTTTGTGTGGATGAAGTGTTCGATGATCGAGAAGGTCTCGATGTGAGAAGAAGGAAGAGAGGCAAGAGCTCAAGCTTGGGGATGCCCGAGGCACCCCAAGTAAATATTCAAGGAGACACAGTGCTCCTGATGAGTTCTCCATTCTATGTTGTGACTAGCCATGTCGGCCCGGGTTCTCTGTCATATGGATGCTAGCGACACTATCATATACGTGAGCCAAAAGGCGCATACGGTCCTAGGCCATGGCAAGGCGACACCCGTGGGAATACCGTGCGTGAGGCCGCAAAGTGATATGAGGTATTACCGGCTAGACCGATGCGACTTGGAATCGGGGTCCTGACACACTCTCACCCTTCCACCATTGCTAGCCTCTATAGTACCGCGCAACTTTCGCCGGTACCATAAACCCATCATATACCTTCCTCAAAACAACCACCATACCTACCTATTATGGCATTTCCATAGCCATTCTGAGATATGTTGCCATGCAACTTCCATCATCATCATATACATGACTTGAGCATTCATTGTCATATTGCTTTGCATGATCGTATAGCTAGCATGATGTTTTCATGGCTTGTCCGTTTTTTGATGTCATTGCTACGCTAGATCATTGCACATCCCGGTACACCACCGGAGGCATTCATATAGAGTCATATCTTTGTTCTAGTATCGAGTTGTAATATTGAGTTGTAAGTAAATAAAAGTGTGATGATCACCATTATTAGAGCATTGCCCTGGTGAGGAAAGGATGATGGAGACTATGATTCCCCCATAAGTCGGGATGAGACTCCGGACTTTACAAAAAATAATAAAAGATGCCAAAGAAGCCCACCAAAAAAACAAAAAAATAAAAAAAATGAGAGAAAAAGAGAGAAGGGGCAGTGCTACTATCCTTTTTCCACACTTGTGCTTCAAAGTAGCACCATGTTCTTCACATAGAGAGTCTCTTGAGTTATCACTTTCATACACTAGTGGGAATTTTCATTATAGAACTTGGCTTGTATATTCCGATGATGGGCTTCCTCAAATGCCCGAGGTCTTCATGAGCAAGCAAGTTGGATGCACACCCACTTAGTTTCAGTTGGAGCTTTCATACACTTATAGCTCTAGTGCATCCGTTGCATGGCAATCCCTACTCACTCACATTGATATCTATTGATGGGCATCTCCATAGCCCGTTGATACGCCTAGTTGATGTGAGACTATCTTCTCCTTTTTGTCTTCTCCACCATCATATTCTATTCCACCTATAGTGCTATGTCCATGGCTCACGCTCATGTATTGCGTGAAAGTTGAAAAGGTTTGAGAACATCAAAAGTATGAAATAATTGCTTGGCTTGTCATCGGGGTTGTGCATGATGTGAATATTTTGTGTGGTGAAGATGGAGCATAGCCAGACTATATGATTTTTTAGGGATAACTTTCTTTGGCCATGTTATTTTGAAAAGTCATGATTGCTTTATTAGTAGGCTTGAAGTATTATTGTTTTTATGTCAAATGATAGACTATTGCTTTGAATCACTCGTGTCTTAATATTCATGCCATGATTAGACATATGATCAAGATTATGCTAGGTAGCATTCCACATCAAAAATTATCTTTTTTTATCATTTACCTACTCGAGGACGAGCAGGAATTAAGCTTGGGGATGCTGATACGTCTCCATCGTATCAATAATTTTTGATTGTTCCATGCCAATATTCTACAACTTTCATATACTTTTGGCAACTTTTTATATTATTTTTGGGACTAACATATTGATCCAGTGCCCAGTGACAGATCCTGTCTGTTGCATGTTTTTGGTTTAGCAGAATATCCATATTAAATGGAGTCCAAACGGGATAAAAACAGACGGAGCTTATTTTTGGAAAATATGGAAAATTCAGAGGGAAAATCAACGCGAACCAGTGCCCGAGGTGGTCACGAGGCAGGGGGCGCCCCCCCAGGGCGCGCCCCTACCCTCGTGAGCCCACCGTAAGGCGGTTGACGCTCTTCTTTTGCCGCAAGAAAGCTAATATTCAGAAAAAAATCACTGCGAAAGTTTCAGGCCAATCGGAGTTACGGATCTCCATATATACACGAAATGGTGAAACAGAGACAGAACAGAACGCAGAAATAGAGACAGAGAGACAGATCCAATCTCGGAGGGGCTCTCGCCCCTCCCATGCCATGGAGGACAAGGACCAGAGGGGAAACCCTTCTCCCATCTAGGGAGGAGGTCAAGGAAGAAGAGGAAGAAGGGGGCCCCTCTCCCCCTCTCCTTCGGTGGCGCCGGAACGCCACCATGGCCATCATCATCATCATCACCGCGATCTTCACCAACACCTCCGCCATCTTCACCAACATCTCCATCACCTTCCCTCCTCTATCTACAACGGTCCACTCTCCCGCAACTCGCTGTACCCTCTACTTGAACATGGTGCTTTATGCTTCATATTATTATCCAATGATGTGTTGCCATCCTATGATGTCTGAGTAGATTTTCGTTGTCCTATCGGTGGTTGATGAATTGCTATGATTGATTTAATTTGCTTGTGGTTATGCTGATGTCCTTTGGTGCCCATCATATGATTGCGCGCGTGGATCACACCCTAGGGTTAGTTGTATGTTGATAGGACTATGTATTGGAGGGCAAGAGTGACAGAAGCTTCAACCTAGCATAGAAATTGATGCATACGGGATTGAAGGGGGACCAATTTATCTCAATGCTATGGTTGGGTTTTACCTTAATGAACGTTAGTAGTTGCGGATGCTTGCTAATAGTTCCAATCATAAGTGCATAGAATTCCAAGTCAGGGATGACATGCTAGCAGTGGCCTCTCCCACATAATACTTGCTATCGGTCTAGTAAAGTTGTCAATTGCTTAGGGGCAATTCCACAACTCCTACCACCACTTTTCCACACTCGCTATATTTACTTTATTGTTTATTTATCTAAACAGCCCCTACTTTTTATTTACGTACTCTTTATTATCTTGCAAACCTATCCAACAACACCTACAAAGTACTTCTAGTTTCATACTTGTTCTAGGTAAAGCGAACGTCAAGCGTGCGTAGAGTTGTATCGGTGGTCGATAGAACTTGAGGGAATATTTGTTCTACCTTTAGCTCCTCATTGGGTTCGACACTCTTACTTACCGAAAACTGTTACGATCCCCTATACTTGTGGGTTCTCATTCACCCTATGGTGCAAACGCCACGTACGCGGCCGAGAAGGCGTACGTGCCCACATTACGCCTTCCGGGAATAGTGCCGCACTTATAACCATCAGTAAATTTTGAGCAAGCGTCCTGTCACGTTCCAAATTGCAAACTTGTTCACACCGATCAAAACCTAAATGGTTTCCCACTTAGGAGCGTATTACTACTCGGTTATAGATACTACTACTACAAGATGACTGCACATACCTCCTCAACTCCTCATCCACAAAAAAAAACAAGTCATTCATCATCTTTCCCTTTGCATCCGCCATGGCCAGCGTGAGTTTTGGATCGAGAGATTGCCACTAGGGAGATGCAAGCATGGAAGTAGAAGCACAACAGATGTCTTGCCTCGCCGCGAATGCAGCCGGCATGTCCCACCGCACGGCCACAGCAGCATAGAGGTCGCGCCACACCGCCGAAGCAGCATGCAGGGCCCACCGCGCCGTCGATGCGGAAGACTGGTCCGGTCGCGCCGCGGAAGCAGAAGCGATGTCCCGCTGCGCCATGAATGCAACAAAGATGTCCTCCTGCGCCACGGCAGCCTGGGAAAATGTCTCGTGAGAAGGCGAGGACTCTTACAGGCGCATAATTGCGATTGTCCATAGCCAGATGGATCAGATCTCCGGCTGG
This sequence comes from Triticum dicoccoides, assembly GCF_002162155.2. Lineage (NCBI taxonomy): Eukaryota > Viridiplantae > Streptophyta > Magnoliopsida > Poales > Poaceae > Triticum > Triticum dicoccoides. The sequence goes on along the minus strand of NC_041388.1, from coordinate 494,479,041 downwards.
GCAAGGTTGCAGGACGACATGAAAGCCTCTTTTGAAGAGGCTACCAGTGTCATCCGGCAACTAAATGAGAGCAATTCAAAGCTCCAGGCCGAGCACGACCTGCTGAGGGCGAACATCATCAGAAGTGCGGAGGAGCCTTGTTGAAGTCGACCGGTGTCATCGTCGAGAAACTTATGGATGGGAACGCCATGCTGCGCATCGAGCGCACAAGGCTGGTGGAGGAATCCGTGGATGCTCTCAAGCAGCATCTTGAGGACAAGAAAGAGCTCATCGCCGCTCGCCGCGGACACTAGTTCCCGCGGCCTACAGCAACATAGAGATCAGCGAGCCAGATCGTTGTCTTCCTTCTTCTTTTGCCCTTGTGTATTTCGGGCGTTGTCGTATGTGGCTTTTTTAATTATGTTCCTAAATATGTAAGACAAATTTTATCCACTTTCATCGTCCTTATATTCATCATGCTGGCTATAAGTCACAGTCGATGCTATATAGGTTCGTCAGATCTTACATCAAGATCCGTGCAATACTTTATTTTCTGATTTTCATTTTTCTCTATTAAATCTTAGTCCAGTGAGACATATAGCCACGCTGTAGAACAGGGGCTCGGGCACCATTAATGGAGATGTTGGGAGGGACGTGCGCGACGGGTAGCGGTCAAAGGGCTCTCCTCCCGATGAGCATGCATAGGGGTCTGACCGCATGCCTCCCGTACTCAAATAGCTACCCCGCACGACACCTCCTAGCCAATAAAAAAGGGGACACGTGGCGGCACGTAATTGGTAAGTAGAACGCCCGCGGTTTCAATAATACTTGTGTTTCTGATTTGTAACGTGACAGCACTTGTTCCAAAATGACTTTATTGATTGTTAATGTGTGCGCCTTCGCAAACCGGACAGAAAAATTACCATGGCATGTTGGTGCCATGTCATGAAACCATGCCAAGTTTCATGATTTTCAGGCGTGTTTTGGATTTATAGGAATTAAAAAAACCAAGTTTCTCAATCTTTCCCGCCGAGCCACGACACCCAGATGTTTGAATTTCATTCCCATTTCTTGCATGGGACCTAGAAATTCACCCAAGGACACACATGTGATTTTTCAAAAAACCATGGTGCACTGGAGCATGTGCTTGTAGTTCAAATTTGAATTATGCATGTTAAATGTGCAGAAACTCAATAAATGTATAAAAAAGGCCAAACGAACTCGGAATAATTCCAAAAATTAGCATGATACTTCTATTTTGTCTAATCTTCCTGTGTAAAAAAAAATAAGGCGGGAGAAGGCAGTGTAAGTATGTCGTTTCGCACATGGAGGTGACACATTCCCTCTCAGAACCACGAGCCTTCTTGAGGGAAGCTCTAGTTTGCAAGAAGCTTACACCAAAGCTTGTGCCAATTCGACCAAAAAAATTACCGCAGCATGCTGGTGCCACGTCATGACACCATGCCAAGTTTCATGATTTTCAAACGTGTTTTGGATTTACATGAATTAAAAAACCAGGTTTCTCAATCTACCCGGCCGAGCCACGACACCCAGATGTTTGAATTTCATTCCCATTTCTTGCATGGGGCCTGTAAATTCACTCAAGGACACACATGTGATTTTTCAACCAACTTTGGTGCACTGGAGCACGTGCTTGTAGTTCAAAATTTAGCACGATACTTCTATTTGGTCTAATCTGCTTGTGTAAAAAATTAAGGCGGGAGAAGGCAGTGGACATATCTTGTTTCGCACATGGAGGTGACATGTTCCCTCTCGTAACCATGAGCCTTCTTGAGGGAAGCTCCAGTTTGCAAGAAGCTTACACCAAAGCTTGTCCCAATTCGGCCAAAAAAATTACCGCAGCATGTTGGTGCCATGTCATGACACCATGTCAAGTTTCATGATTTTCAGGCGTGTTTTGGATTTACAGGAATTAAAAAACCAAGTTTATCAATCTTTCCGGCCGAGCCACGACGCCCAGATGTTTGAATTTCATTCACATTTCTTTCATGGGACCTGTAAATTAACGCAAAGACAGACATGTGATTTTTCAACCAACTTTGGTGCACTGGAGCATGTGCTTGTAATTCAAATTTGAATTATGCAAATTAAATGCCCAAAAACTCAATTAATGCATAAAAAGGCCAAACGAACCTGGAATAATTCCAAAATTTAGCACGATACTTCTATTTGGTCTAATCTGGCAGTGTACAAAAATTAAGGCGGGAGAAGCCACGAGCCTTCTTGAGGGAAGCTCCGGTTTGCAAGACACTTACACCAAAGCTTGTCCTAATTCGTCCAAAAAATTTAACGCAGCATGTTGGTGCCATGTCATGACATCATGCCAAGTTTCATGATTTTCATGCATGTTTTGGATTTATAGGAATTAAAAAAACCAAGTTTACCAATCTTTCCGGCCGAGCCACGACGCCCAAATGTTTGAATTTCATTCCCATTTCTTACATGGGACCTATAAATTTCACCCAAAGACACACATGTGATTTTTCAACAAACTTTGGTGCATTGGAGCATGTGCTTGTAGTTCAAATTTGGATTATGCACATTAAATGCCCAGAAACTCATTTAATGCTTAAAAATGCCAAACGAACCCGGAATAATTCCAAATTTAAACACGACATCATGTACTAGTTGCATGTTCACTGTTCGTAAATGTTCTAGCAATTCAAACACCATTCTATCCCTCCATAACACCATTTTGTCTTTCAAAACATAATGAAAAAATCAGCTATACCACAAACAATTTACTAGAAAGAATCATGTGGGATGCGATATAAAATATCTTGGCGCACCTGTAACATCCCAAATTTTCAATTTGGAATGTTATACATTAGATCATCAATGCATATCATATTTTTATTTGCTTCTGGCTTGATCATAGAAATTCTACGCAACTCAAGGACCCTCGGAGAGAGTTGGGGATTTCATGATTTCCATATTTGAGTTTTCTCAAATTTTGAAAGTAGGATCATTTGATTTTATTTATTTTATCTTCAAGTATTTCTATTACAAAAATATGAGAGAGGGAATAAAATGACTTTCCCAAAATAAAGAAATATTGAGGATTTAATAATAAAATCAAATAAGATTTTATTTTGGAGTTATTTGCTATTTTATTTGAATTTAGGAAAAATGCGCGTTTTTCAAAATCGCATTTAGGCCCCAAATAAATGTTCATCCTGCTCGTCTTGGTTTTAGAAGCGGGGGAAAAATTTATTTCAGGATTTTTGGAGTCTGTTTAGTATTTCTTTTATTTTTTTTCTGCGCATAATTATAAAAAAACGAAACCGACTTTGGGCCGTGTTCGGCCAGGACTCCTCCGGCCGGGCCTTTATATAGCGCCGACCCTGAGCCCGTTAGCCCAAGCTGCCACCCCGCACCGGAACCCTAACCCTAGGCCGCCGCCGCAGCTGCCGCGCGCCATCGTCCCGCCACGTCGCACCGCTGCCTTGCCGCACCGCCGCCCCACGCCCCGTGCCGCCGCCGCCGCCCGCCGCTGGAGCCGCCGCCGCCAACGCCGCCGCCCGCTGCCGCCCGCCGCCGAGGTTGACCCCGCCGCTGCCGCCAGTTTTTCCTAGAAAACCATTCGGTTTTCGCCGGTTTTCGATCGGTTTTGTTTAGATCCGTTTTTAGATAGATCGATTTTTTCGGTTTAGTTTATTTAGCAAGCGTTCGTTCGTTTTAACGAACGCGTTCATCGTTTAGTTCCAGATAACGAACGTTCGTTCTTTAATCTGTTCGTCGTTTTTCTTTTTCTCGGATTTTCCGCAATTATTTCTGATCGCGATTCCTGATCCGATTTTCGTTCTAGTATAACTTTTCGCTCGTTTATCGGAATCAGGCGATTCAAGCGCCTGGAGTTTTCTCTCGAAACCTCTTTCCGTTTAACAAACTCAAACAAGTTTTTGCCTCTGTAAAATTTGACTTAGATCCACATTAGTAAATGAAGCTTGTTTCTTTCGCCGTTTGACTCTCGTTGCTTCGTTCGTTTGATTCCTTTTGCAAACCGGAGTTCTTAAGTTGAACTTTCTGGTTAGATCTCTTATTTGAGTTTTACCCGTGCATTAGATGAGTACTTATTGTGTGCTTGTTTGTTTGTGATAGAGTACCGGAGTGCGCCGCTTGCTAATTCGAATCGCTAGGTTTCGCGGATCATCAGCAAGTCAAGTAACACTTTGATCATACCTCCTACTACCCAGTTTTATTGCATTAGATCAATCCTCAACCATTGCATGATTAGGATCTAATTAAATTGTGGGTTGGTAAGTAGATGAGGTAGTACCTATTACCTGTTTTATTATCAAACCCCTGGGAGTTTCTGCTACATTGCTTATATTGCCATGCTATGCTAGTAGACGTGGATTCGGTGAGTGTATCTATGACAGATATGAGATTATTAAATTAATGGTTTATTTAAGGTGGCAACGTAAACACACATCTGGGTGGATTGAGGCACCTGGGTATTCCAGCGATTGCCTGTTTTCTTTATGGACCGCCACCCAGGCTCAAAGGGATCATGAGATTATTCATACTAGAAACTTCCGTCTGCAGCCACAAGCTACTATGGGCTCTAGCATAGTTGATTAAGTCGTGCGAACTCTTACAGTGGTAGACTAGCAGATGTAGGGGAAAGTAGGTGTAACGGTCTACCCGTTCGTAAGGTGCTAGCACTTCTGAAAGACTATGTCTCGGTCATCCGTTTCTCAAACACCATGTAGTGCGAGAATCCCAACGGAGGAGATCAAGTCTTGTGGGGAAAAGTGCGCAAACCTCTGCAGAGTGTATAAACTAATCATGGTTAGTCGTGTCCCCGATTATGGACAGCTTGAGTATCTAGTACTTGGATTATCATGTGAATCTCATCATGTTACTCAAATTAATATTGTTGGGTTTTATATATATGATGCTTAAATTGGGATAGAGAGGGTGTCTACACTCTCAATGTTTAACAACTACCATGATAGTTAAATAAAAATGCATTCCTTTGCAGCAGGGAAAAATTGGCTTTACGCAAAACTGTAACCATAGAGCTTTCCATCAGCCAAATATGCATGTAGTATAGCCTTATTCTTTCATTACTCTCTATGTGTTACATTGCCAACATATTCCATGTGCTGACCTGTTTCGGGCTGCAACGTTCATGTTGCAGACTTTTCAGACGACGAGTAAGGTGCCTTTAGGTCATGGTTCTATACTCAGTGATGCCGTTGGAGTTAATGGACTCACTTATCTTCCAAGCCTTCCGCTGTTATCGTTATTAGATGTCCTTAAGCCATATTTATTGTAATAAGTTCTCTTTTGAGACATTCGATGTACTAAGTGTGTGATTGCTACTCTGTTATAAATCCATTCAAGTACTGTATGTGTCAGCATTACTGATCCAGGGATGACACTGAAGCGCAGAGATCAGACTGTCTGAGGTCTGGTCGCTACAGCACATTCTTGTCTGGCTTACATAGGAAGCTTCTTCATCTACAGTCCACCGCCCCCGCTTGAACCACACTTGCGCGCCAGTTTCTCGTGGCACCGAGCGAATTTTTTTCCACCGCGGAAATATCTATCTCCCTGCCCCTCCCTCCTACCAAAAGCCACATTTCCACTATTCTTCCTTGCTTTCCAAGTTCAAACCTTCACTGCTACTTACTGGCATCTCAGCCTCCTCGCCGGCGACCCTTCTTCTTGCAGCTCCGCCTCCTCGCCGGCTACCCTTCTTCTTGCAGCACCGCCTCCTCGCCAGCGACCCTTCTTCTTGCAGCGTGGCCTCCTCGCCGGCGACCCTTCTTCTTGCTGCACGGCCTTGTCGATATGGTCAGGTAATCCACACCCCACCCACACCATCCTCCTCCTTTCCCGTCCCACATGCCCCAAACGACGGTGCAACATCATCCATCGAAATCACTGCCCCCTCCTCCAATTAAGCGCCGCCCACAACCATTTTGCATGCAGTATAACATGGAGCTCAGTAGCATGCAGCCACATGCGCGCACGAGGTCACTATAGCTGCCATGTGTGTCGACCGCCAGATCTTGGAGGAGCACCTCGTCTTCGAGTCGACACCGCCACGCGGTTGTCTACTTTAAAATACAGTGCGTGTTGTTTTGTCGAGGCCACCGCCAGTTCCTTCTAGTGATTTCTCCTCTGTAATGTTAATATGCAATCTGATCTTCAGTTAACAGTTTGGTCCTCTGAAATGTAATGTTCAGTTAACACCTTGGTCCAACAATTGCTAAATTTCGTAGTACTGTTCTCAAGCATTCTTTGTTTTGTTAATTGTCTTATCTTCTAGTACATGTTTCTATTCTGCAATGTCGTGCTTAGTTAAATATTTTGGTTCATTTGGTCTTCTGTCCATTTAACTGTTTGGTTCAGTTCTGCAATTTGATTTTCATTTGTTGTGGGTACAATTTTGTATTGTTATGCATGTGACACCAATTGAATTTGCCTGTACTCAATAAATATTCTACTGATAATATGGCAACTATCAGTTAACCTGATTAAGATCTTCATTATGTGTGTTGCAGGGAAACAATGTGAGACAGTACGGTTTACCATCGAGGTTTGTTCAAGAAGGGTCCTTTGGCTAATAACACATTATTGTGCAGTTGCAGGAATCATTCTAATTTAGGTTTCTTAGAATTTGCTCTTGCACATGTAGGTCCTGCTGTCAGAGGCTTAGACCCACTGTTCGACCCATTTTGCATATAGGGAAATGACATGTCCATGAATATCAGTCAACTCAAGAAACTCAGAAAGATTGTTAGGATGAAGAAACTTGCGACGAATAACAGCAAGATCTTTGTTTTCACAATGAAGAAGACATTAGTCAACTATAGGATGGTACCAACTATTTTACCTTCTTTTTACCCCTTGCGCCATTTCAAAATTTACAACAAGGATTTATGCATAGCTTTGTTTTCAGTACTTTTCAAAGCAGTTCACCGATGATTACCTCTCAAACCAACTGCATGGTCAAGAGGCGAGGAAGGTATTCATTCAACACCCACGGTACAATATTGAAGTCTTGCTGAAGAGGACAAAGGTTGGACGGGAAATTATCCATAGCCACTGGCCTAAAGTTGCAAGGACATTCAACATCACTAAAGGCTCAATATTTGCCTTCTGCTTCTGCAATTTCCCAGATGAGATTCATTTTTCTATTTACCGTGTATGATGCTACTTTCCAAAGGTTTTTGATGCTGCATGTGAAACTTGGTGCTGTTGTGTAATGGCGTAACTGAGTGCCGAAGCTATCTGATGTAATTCGATTATGAAATCCTGGTTGCTTTTATACGGATATGGAATATCTGGCGTGTTTTATAAGAAATATCATATTGTTTAGTACATGGATTATCAATAATAGGCTAATTACCTTGCTTATTGGGGTTTTCTATTGTAGACGGTTACTCAGACAACACCGTGGGCGATGAACTCAAACAACCCGCACGGTTTCTAGAAAGTAGGCGTGCTCGAACAACTAACAATCACACACGACTTCCGGCAGCGAACTGTTTGCGTTAGGCCACCTTGCACAAACATTTCCACACAAAGAACTGTGTGTGATATACATACCTACGGAAATGTTTTTCTAGGATTCACCATGTGGGATGTACATACCTACGGAAATAATTTTCTGGGATTCACCGTGTGGGATGTACATACCTACGGAAATGATTTTCTGGGATTCACTGTGTGGGATGTACATACCTACGTAAATGATTTTCTGGGATTGGCCGTGTGGGATGTACATACCTACGGAAATGATTTTATGGGATTCACCCTATGGTATGTACATACCTACGGAAATGATTGGGTTTCGATGCCTCGCCCGATCGCACACGAGCTCATTTGGTGTCCCTGGAGGGCCTATCCCCTACGGTTTCTAGGTCGTGTGGGAAGGACCCCCTATCGCCCACACTCACTTGGTGGCGGTTCCAAATACCGTCGCGGAAAATGGTTAAAAATCATTTGTATAGCACGTCGCTGTACTAGTGAAGTGCAAGCTTTACATAGGGATCCTTCCCGGATTTTCTCCTGCTTGCGAGCGTCAGTGCAGACGTCATCAGCAGCATAGCGGGATAATTCAAGAAATTTCCTCTGATATTCATCCACAGTCATTGTGCCCTGTGAGAGTTTTCGGAACTCCTTCTTCTGGTCCATCAGACCTTGAGGATTGTGTCGTGCATGAAAGGCTAACTGAAATTCTTGCCAAGTGATTGCAGTCTCTGCAGGCAACATACTCTTGTGGCTTTCCGACCATTGAGCAGTTGGACCCTTCAAGTGGAATGTCACAAAGGTGACATAACTAGCAGGGTGAAAGGGATCGAGAAAAGGTGTCTAGAGGGGGTGAATAGGCTCTTAGCAAAGAAAAGTGGCAGTTTTTTAATTTCTTCAAGTTGGGGTGGAGTTTTAGCACATGTTTAACCATTCACAATACATATCAAGCAAGCATGACAAGAGTATATGAGCAGCGGAAAGTAAAGCATGCAACTTTGCAAGAATGTAAAGGGATGGGATTTTAGTGTGCAAATGCAATTTGAGACACGGAGATTTTTGGCATGGTTCCGATAGGTGGTGCTATCGTACATCCATGTTGATGGAGACTTCAACCCACGAAGGGTAACAATTGCACGAGTCCACGGAGGGCTCCACCCATGAAGGGTCCATGAAGAAGCAACCTTGTCTATCCCACCATGGCCATTGCCCACGAAGGACTTGCCTCACTAGGGTAGATCTTCACGAAGTAGGCGATCTCCTTGCTCGTACAAACTCCTTGGTTCAACTCCACAATCTTGACGGAGGCTCCCAAGTGACACCTAACCAATCTAGGAGACACCACTCTCCAAAAGGTAATAGACGGTGTGTTGATGATTAACTCCTTGCTCTTGTGCTTAAAATGATAGTCTCCCCAACACTCAACTCTCTCTCATAGGATTGGATTTGGTGGAAAGATGATTTGAGTGGAAAGCAACTTGGGGAATGCTAGAGATCAAGATTTATGTGGTTGGAATGGAATATCTTGACCTCAACACAAGTGTAGGTGGTTCTCTCTCAGAAAATGTATGATGACAGTGTAGGCATGTTCTGATGGCTCTCTCCACGAATGAAGAGTGGGTGGAGGGGTATGTATAGCCTCCACACAAAATCTAACCGTTACACACAATTTACCAAACTCAGTGGGACCTAATCAGAAAACTCGGTCAGACCAATTAAGTTCATAATGTGACCGTTGGGCATTTCGGTGGGACCGATATGATCAACTCGGTACAACCGATGTGCTAGGGTTAGGATAAAGCCTCATCTCGGTTTGGCCGATTACACAAAGTCAGTGGGACCGATTTGTCTAATAAGTGAAACAGAGAGTTGGCCAAGAAAACTCGGTGATTGCATATTTTGGTGGGACCAAAATTATTGCAGTAGGCAACAGAGAGTTTGCAAGCCCATCTCGGTGAGACCGAGATCCCATCGGTCAGATTGAATTGGCTAGGGTTTGGCAGTGGCTATGCCAACAGAACTCGGTGGCACCGGACAGTAAGTTTCGGTAGGGCCGAGTTTGACTTTAGGTTTGGGACAAATGTGGATGTGAGAAAGTGGTTGAGGGCTTTGGAGCATATCACTAAGCACTTTGAGCAAGCAAGTCATTAAGCAACATCTCATCCCATTTTAATAGTATTGGCTTTCCTATGGACTCAATGTGATCTTGGATCACAAAAATAGAAAATGTAGAGTCCTTAGCTTTGACCTTGAGCCAATCCTTTGTCCTCATCATCTTGAAGGGGTGCAACATCGTCTTGTCCATGCCACTCCATTATTGAGCTTATCTGAAACATACTAGATGAAAACATTAGTCCAACAAGAGATATGTTGACATTAATTACCAAAATCACCCAGGGAGCACTTGTGATTTCAATCTCCCCCTTTTTGGTAATTGATGACAACATACATCAAAGCTTTAGATAAAGATATGAAGAATAACAAGTAAAGCTTTGGAAGGACATGTAACATGCATAGGCTCCCCCTACATGTATGCAATCATGTAAATATGGAATATAGAAGCATGTGAATGCATAAGCATGACAGAGTAAGCGATGAGTTACATGTATCATGTCTATATGCGTCAGAGCAAATGGTGTGAGTATGGAAAATGTACCTACATGCTCATGAGTCCTTCCTGCAAATAGTATGTACATCAGCAAGAAATACTCATGCACATGAGTGTGATGCATATACTTACCTTGTGGTCTTGAGCTGGCTTTGAAAGAGATGAACCTGAGTAAACAAGGTTAGATAACACACAAACATCTACTGAGCAGAGCAAGAACATCAAACCACAAGATTACCAAGAGTGGGATGACATGTAGAATGTGAGTACTGGATACTCTATTGGATATAGACATGTCCCCCAAAGGTAAAGATATGCAATGAATTCAATGACTTCCTTCCCTAGCAGTCTTTCTCCCCCTGAATCTTGTATTGGATAATGGGAGAACATAGGGAAGCAAAATCAGAGTAAAACAGATCATAGACATAAACATGACATAGACATGTCTTTCCCCTCTTAAAGACATGTGACTTCTCTCCTCTTGAACACCAAGCATCTTGGGCCTTTGATGTGATTACCACTCTCTCCCCCATTTGAAGAGAATAAGCTTTGATGTGATGTCTCTCCCCCTTTGACATCAATTTCCAAGAAGGGGCCTTCTGGAGTGTGAGTCAAAAGGTTTGTTCCTTGAGTCACAAAGCAAAGCAGCATATAGAATGTGATGCTGGTACAGGACAAGAATCATTGAGTGGAGCTGGAATAAAACTACGGGAACACATGGCAAATCGTCTTCTCTGGAGTGAAATTGGTGATACCGAGTTGTAGTCTTCGGTGGTACCGAATTGGTTCGGTTTGACCGAAGGCAAAAGATCGGTATGATCGAGTTCAACATAGAGAGAACACTTGTCACCTCAGCTTACTAGGCAAATAAGATCTCTCAAGGATTTGCAAGGAATTAACTGAAGGATTTGCAATGAATTGGATGCAGAAATTGCAGAACAAAACAGATAAAGGAAAATATAGATGATGTTTTTTTATAGAAGAAGGGGAACAAATATGCAAAGGACAAATGCAAAAACTCAGAGAAACACTAGAGAAGTTCATATAGAAATGGGCGGTGATAAAGTCACCTATGTTAGAGTATATTGACTGAGGAGTCAAGTGAGAACACTTGATCGTAGGTCATACTCATCGTTTAAGATCAAAATGGGGTTACCATTTTTCATTCAAGCATTTGATGTATTCACATCTTGTTGAGCTGCTTTGACCCATATCTTGGGGTAAAGCTTCTGTAAGATGGAATGGCATTCCTTGGGTGGTGGTGTTGATCATAGTCATGTAGTTGAACTTGTGTGGGTTTCACAAGGTTGATGTAGCTCATCAAGAGTTGGGAGCACCACTTGGAAGTGAGTTCATCTACCTACATGTGTTAGTTTTGCAAGGAAGAGCACTTGTGTATCCAAAATGACAATCATGAAATTTGATACCAAATGAAATTTGATATATAGAATTTGTCAAAGGATATGTTGAAGGGTTTCATGCTTCCTTGTCTTCAACCACCATTGTATAATGACTTGGTGATGTAGAGGTTTCTCAAGATGTGAGTGAGTTACAATCTCATAGATTTAGATTCATCCAAGTACCTACAAGGGTTAGATAGCATGCAAGGGTGCAAATATATCCAAGACATATGGGCATCATCATAACATAAGAGTCAAAGATTAGTCATAGGCTCATGCCTTGCATGTATCCAAATGGAGTCCCTACTCCAAGTTTGAAGCATCAATGATGTTCAATTCACCTCTCAAACGGCAAAAGACTTTCTCATCAAGCGGTTTGGTGAATATATCAGCCAATTGTTTGTCGGTACGAACATGATTAAGATCAATGTCCCCTTTAGCAACATCATCTCGAATGAAATGATGACGAACTTCAATATGCTTAGTTAGAGAATGTTGCACGGGATTGTGAGCAATCTTAGTGGCACTCTCATTGTCACAAAGCAATGGAACATGTTTCATATTGATCCCATAATCTTTAAGAGTTTGGGTCATCCAAAGTAATTGAGCACAACATGAACCAGTGTCAATGTATTCCGCTTCGGCGGTTGATAAGGATACCGAGTTTTGTTTCTTGGAGGACCAAGACACAAGAGATCTACCAAGAAATTGACAAGTACCCGAAGTGGACTTTCTATCAACCTTGTCTCCGGCATAGTCCGAATCGGAATAGACAACAAGATCAAACGAGGACCTCGTAGGATACCAAATGCCAAAATTTAGTGTATGTATTAAGTATCTCACTATCCTTTTCACAGCCTTAAGATGACATTCTTTGGGGGCCACTTGATATCGTGCACACATGCACCCACTTAGCATAATATCGGGACGGGAGGCACATAGATATAATAATGAACCAATCATAGAGCAATAAACCTTTTGGTCAACCGGTTTGCCATCCTTGGTCAAATCAAGATGTCCACTAGTAGGCATGGGTGTTTTCATACCTTTGCTTTCTTGCATATTGAACTTCTTGAATAAGTCCTTGGTGTACTTTGTTTGAGAAACAAAGATGCCTTCCTTAGTTTGCTTGATTTGCAAACCAAGAAAGAACTTAAGTTCACTCATCATAGACATCTCAAACTTCTTCGACATTAGCTTCCCAAACTTTTCACTAAAATGCGGGTTAGTCGAACCAGATATTATATCATCAACATAAATTTGGCACACAAATAATTCACCATTAACCCTTTTAGTAAAAAGAGTAGAATCTATTTTTCCAATCTCAAAGCCCTTTTCAATAAGAAACTTGGTCAAGCATTTATACCACGCTCTAGGAACTTGTTTAAGACCATAAAGAGCTTTGTGAAGTTTGTAAACATGATCGGGTTTCTTAGGATTGACAAAGCTGGGAGGTTGTTTAACATAAACTTCCTCATCAATTTCACCATTTACAAAAGCACTTTTAATGTCCATTTGGTACAAGGTGATATCATGGTGATTAGCATAGGCAAGTAAGATGCGGATGGACTCAATTCTAGCAACGGGGGCATATGTCTCACCGTAGTCCATACCTTCGACTTGAGTGTACCCTTGGGCGACGAGACGTGCTTTGTTGCGAATGACTTGACCATCTTCGTCTTGCTTGTTGTGAAACACCCATTTGGTACCAATGATGTTGTGGTTGTTGTTGGGCTTCTCGACCAATGTCCACACTTGATTTCTCTCGAAGTTGTGCAACTCTTCATGCATGGCGTTTATCCAATCCAGATCTTCCAATGCTTCTTCAACCTTCATAGGTTCAATGCTAGAGATGAATGAATAATGTTCACAAAATTTAGCCAAACAAGTTTTAGAGCGAGTGATTCTCCCGGTTTGAATATCATTGAAGATTTGTTCCACGGGATGATCTCTTGAGACTCTTGCTCGAACTCGTGGGAGCTTTTGCTTGGGTCAAGGTGGAACATCTTCCTCATCATCTTGTCCTTCTTATTGTCCTTCTTAATTGTTAACGTTGTCATTTCCTCGTCGTGGTGGAGAAGGAGGTTGATGAGGTTCATCTTGGTGTACTTCCTCGTTTTCTTCATCTTGGTGCATCCCACTTGTGGATGCTTCCGTATCAACTCTTGGTTAACCTTGTCGGGAGGTAGAAGCTTCCACTTGGACGGACGAGGTACTCTCCTTCACCTCTGTTGGACGAATCTTGCCAATAGACAAGTCTTGGATTGCTTCTGATGGATCTTTATCTCCTACATCAATTGGCAATTGCTCTACTTGCGAGTCGTTAGATTCATCAAACTTCACATCTACCGTCTCTTCAACCTTTCAGGTGAAATTGTTGTAGACACGGTAAGTGTGAGAGTTTGAGCCATAACCAAGTAGGAAACCTTCATGAGATTTAGGAGCAAATTTAGAACGACGATGCTTATCAATAATGTAGCACTTTGAGTTGAATACTCGAAAGTATCCAACTTAGGGTTTGTTACCGGTGAGAAGCTCGTATGCCGTCTTGCTGAGCAGCTTGTGAAGATACAAGCAATTTGTTGCATGACAAGCTATCTCAACCACTTCCACCCAAAAGTGTTTTGGAGTCTTGTACTCATCAAGCATCATTTTCACCATCTCAATAAGAGTTCAGTTCTTCCTCTCAACAACTCCATTTTGTTGAGGTGTGTACGTAGCCGAGAACTCATGTGAAATCCCTTCTTCATCAAGAAAGGTATCCACATTTGAGTTCTTAAACTCCGTTCCCTTGTCTCTGCGAACCTTCTTGATCTTCACTTCAAATTGATTTTGGGCCTTTCTAGCGAAGTTCTTGAAGATCTTTTGGACCTGCGATTTATCATCAAGAAAGAACACCCACGTTAATCTTGAAAATCATCAACTATAACTAGACCAAATGAGTTACCACCGAACTCTTGTAGGCATTGGGACCAAAGCGATCCATATGAAGGAGCTCGAGCAGTCTTCTCGTGGTCATAATGTTCTTCACGGGGTGACTTCCTCCAACTTGTTTTCCTGCTTGACAAGCACTACAAAGTCTATCCTTGTCAAATATAACATCTTTTATTCCAAGGATATGATCACCTTTAATAAGCTTATCAAGATTTCTCATGCCCACATGACCTAACCTTATATGCCACAACCAACCTTTCGAAGATTTAGCAATAACGCAAGTTCTAGGTTGAGCCTTCCTAGTGAAATCAACAATATATAGATCACCTGAGTGTAATAGTTGCATCAGTGAGCATGCATCATGTTTAAATTCAAGAAACTTAAACTGAGGAAAGTGAAAGCCTCATAAATCAATTTAAAAGAAGGGCAAGAACCCTTTAAATTGCATTCATTGTTTCCAAAATGCCTTCATAAATGTTTAACATGTTTGCAAATCTCTTCATCCCGTTTATAAACATGGGTCTCATGACCCAACATTCAGAGCATACTAGTCAAAGCACATGCAGAAGCTTAACATGTCTGAGTACAGACAACTACAAATGAAAAAGGCTGAGAAGCCTGACTATCTACAAGACCCTCCCAAGGATACAAGATCGTAGCTGAGGTAACAAGCTAAACGTCGAAGTCCACGCGGAACTACTAGCGAGACTGAAATCTCTCTGCAAAAATATAAATTAAGCAAATGTGAGTACAAATGTACTCAGCAAGACTTACATCAGAACTAACTACATATGCATTGGTAGCAACAAAGGGGGTGGTGGAGTTTAACTGCAGTAAGCCAGCTTTGACTCAGTGGCTAACCTGAACTACTACTGCAAATAACTCTTTGAGGTGGCGCACACGAGTCCACATATTCACCATATCAATACACCACTATGGATCCGCTCCCGTCTCCCTACGAGAATGCCATCCATAGCACTCACGCTTATCTTGCGCATTTTAGAGTATCCACTTTCACTTGTCTATGAACTATGCAAGGGGTCCAAGTTTCCATATCCGAGGAATCCGGCTATTCGAATGGATAATGATAACCCTGCAGGGGTGTACTTCTTCACACACGCTCTCGCCACTTACCACCATGTACACGTTGTGTATCTCGGTAACCTTCAAGTGGAAGCCTGGCGAGGGAGTCGGCCACGACCTGACTAACCACACAAGTCTCTAGTCCAGGTTTATCGCCTATTCGGGTTCCATCTGCAAGGAGATCCGGCCGGGGTCCCCAAATGATGTGAGCAGGGTTCCCAAGCCCACCATCCGGGTGCCACTTGGTAGACTGTGCCACTGTGCCTAGTCTGTCCCAAGCCCACCTGTATTGGATGCCACTTGGTAGACTACTAACACTACCTACAAACACCAGAAACTAGTTGCAACTCCTGGACAGCGATCGAGTTGATTAATAAGTCGAGAGAGCTTGGAGCGCCCGGAGCCCAATGTGTGGTAGTAACTGTTCATGGATCACAAACACAGAACTCAGTTCCTTAGGACGGCTGCAATGAGACAACCCACCATGTACTCCTACATGGCCTCTCGCCACTACCTTTACCAAATCGTGTTCACACACTTAGCTCTCAATAGTAGGACATGTTCACCACATTCCAATTCATCCCCGATGAATCAGACCTGACTCAACTCTAAGCAGTAGCAGGCATGAAAAACAAGCATGAATGTGTAGGCACATCAGGGCTCAAACAACTCCTACTCATGCTAGTGGGTTTCATCTATTTACTGTGGCAATGACATGTCATGCAGAGGAAAGGGGTTCAGCTACCGCAGCATGTAACAGTTGAAACGTTGTTGTCCTAATGCAGTAAAAGAGAGCAGGAGCGAGAAAGTGGGATTGTATCAAAATGAACAAGGGGGTTTTGCTTGCCTGGCACTTCTGAAGATAGTATATCTCTTCATCAGTGTCATTGAACTCATCGCCGGAACAACATCTACTGAAGGGGGACAAATACCGGCAATAGAGAGGAAACACAATCAATGTAATGCAACAATATGATGCATGAATGTGACATGGCAATATGCTATTGATTGAGATAATGCAACTAGCAACCATATTAAATGAAGTTGTTTTGAACCCTAGGTTCAAATTCAAACTCCATAAGTTAATATTCAAATGTCATTCACTTAGTTTGTCCTAAACAGTGATGTTAACTTGCTCAAATATGCATGAAAATGGGCTAAACAGATTCCTTGAATTTTTCTGATAATTTTTCATATATAACTTATTTCATTTGGAGTTATGGTTGAATTTCTATGAATTTTAGAAGTTTAAACCTTTTCTGGATTTTCTGATTAAATAGAATTAAACTAATTCCATAAAAGGATTTACTGCGTCATGCTTGCGTCAGCAAGTCAACAGTGCTGGCCAGGTCAAACCTGACCAGTGGGTCCCACTGGTCAGTCGCACAGTGCCGGCTCAAGCCACAGAGAGGTGGGGTCGGTCAAGGGCCACGTCAGCAACGTCAACGCTGACGCGTGGGGCCATAGTGATTAGTTAAAACTAAACAGGTTTTAAACTGCGGTTAGTTAGGGCATGGGGCCCATGTGTAAGGGGGTTAGGGGGTTAATTAGTGGGTGATTAGCCCTAACTAGGTGGCCACGTCAGCGCATCGGCCGTTAGCCGCCGGCGACCAAACAGGGCGGCGGAGGCGCTCGGGATTCGCCGTCCGGCGACCGTTCGACTCGTGGATTGGCCCTATGGGCTGCTGGACGTGCGCCGCATCTAACGGAGTATGCAGCTGGGCGAGAGGAGGCCGAAAATGACGACTGTAATGACGACTAGCGGCGGCCGGAGTTCGGCTCATGGGAAGAGAGGAAGAGGGAGCCAGAGGAGGAGGGAGAACGAGGGGAGGCTCTGGGCGTCTCCGTGGCGTCGCGAGGATGTCGGGGAGGCTGCCACCGCGAAGAAGGAGGTGGAGGCCTCTGCGTGCGCGCGTGCGCGCGTGCTACTTCGCCTCTGCCTACTGGCAGAGGTTGAAGACAACCGCTCTGCCCCGGTGGGCTGGACTGGTGCAGCTGGGCCGGCTACAGGTAAGTGGCCCATGTACGGGTCTTTCTTTTTATTTTTGTTTTTTATTACTTTGCCACTGTTTTGCAAATTCAAAGGAATTCAAAACAATGCAAAATATTCTCTGGCCATTTTTATGTTGCTTACTGGACTTCCAAATTCAAAATGAATAGTGATTTAAATTCAGTGCCCAAAATATTCCACAAAAATGTTCACTATTTTCGGTTTGGTCTCAAAGCCTTGCCAACATTATCAAACATTTATGAAGGCATTTTGGAAACAATGAATGCAATTTAAAGGGTTCTTGCCCTTCTTTTAAATTGATTTATGAGGCTTTCACTTTCGTCAATTTAAGTTTCTTGAATTTAAACATGATGCATGCTCACTGATGCAACTATTACACTCAGGTGTTCTAGGGCTGTGACATCTACATGTACTGGTAAAGACCATTTTATGATTATCTCTACGAAACACTTGGCAAGCTACTTCAGTAAATAGGACATTGAAACCAAAGTCAGCAAGTCTAGATACGGAAAGTAAATTGTAGCCAAGAGATTCAACGAGCATAACATTTTTTATAGAGCTATCATGTGAGATGGCCACCTTACCGAGGCCAACCACCTTACCCTTTGAGTTATCACCAAAAGTGACATACTTTTGAGGGCCATCATTTTTAGCAAGCTCATGAAGATATCCTTGTCTCCGGTCATATGATCAGTACATCCACTATCAAGGACCCATTCCTTTCCTCCAGCCATGTAGCCGCGAAGATTAGCCATAAGACCAAAGTGTTTCATTGCATCATCAAGATCATAGTCACTATCATCATCCTCATCATAGTATCCATGTTCAACATCATCAATTGGTGGATCAATTCCTAGAGAGAGTGATTCATTAGAAGTATGACCGTAACAATGTTCATCTCTATGAATTTTAATGACTTCGGAAATGATATTGCTAATAATACCAACATCTCCTTCGGCACTCGTAAGATTAGTAAGCTCAAATGCACAATCACCAAATTTGGAATCATTGGAACTCATCTTGCTCAAGGCAATAGACTTATGAAGAATCTCATCTTTTTCAAGGAATAGTTTGGAAATCGTTCCCCAAGGAATCTCCATTTGGTGTAGGCACAATCAAGAATGGGCAAGCTAGCAAGCAAGTTTCTAGGCAAACCTCTAGTGATTAAATTGGCAGTTCTAAGATTACGGATCATGTCAATAGACTCATCAAGAGTAGGATGCAAAGGATCAACATGAGGTGCACAAGGGCTAGTAATGTGCTTGTTCAAATGATATTCATTGAAAATCTCAAGCATCTCAATTTTCCACTCATGAAAGTAATCTCCATCAAGAATAGGCACTCTACATCTATGACTCCCCAACGTAGACTCATCCATCTTCCTCCAATGGTGATTAAACCAAATCAATGGAGACCAAAGCTCTGATAGCAATTGAAAGGGATCAAGAAGAGGTGTCTAGAGGGGGGTGAATAGACTCTTAGCAAACAAAAGTGGCAGTTTTTTAATTTCTTCAAGTTGAGGTGGAGTTTTAGCACATGTTTAACCATTCACAATACATATCAAGAAAGCATGACAAGAGTATATGAGCAGCGGAAAGTAAAGCATGCAACTTTGCAAAAATGTAAAGGGATGGGATTTTAGTGTGCAAACGCAATATGAGACACGGAGATTTTTGGCGTGGTTCCGATAGGTGGTGCTACCGTACATCCACGTTGATGGAGACTTCAACCCACCAAGGGTAACGGTTGCGCGAGTCCACGGAGGGCTCCACCCGTGAAGGGTACACGAAGAAGCAACCTTGTCTATCCCACCATGGCCATCGCCCACTGTCAGTGTCAAAACCGGCGGATCTCGGGTAGGGGGTCCCGAACTGTGCGTCTAAGGCGGATGGTAACAGGAGGCAGGGGACATGATGTTTACCCAGGTTACACCCTCTTGATGGAGGTAATACCCTACGTCCTCCTTGATTGTTCTTGATGATATGAGTATTATAAGAGTTGATCTACCACGAGATCGTAGAGGCTAAACCCTAGAAGCTAGCCTATGGTATGATTGTATGTTGTCCTACAGACTAAACCCTCTCGTTTATATAAACACCGGAGGGGGCTAGGGTTACACAGAGTCGGTTACAAGGGAGGAGATCTACATATCCGTATTGCCTAGCTTGCCTTCCACGCCAAGGAGAGTCCCATCCGGACACGGGACAAAGTCTTCAATCTTGTATCTTCATAGTCCAACAGTCTGGCCAAAGGATATAATCCAGCTGTCCGGAGGCCCCCTAATCCAGGACTCCCTCAGTAGCCCCTGAACCAGGCTTCAATGACGATGAGTCCGACGCGTAGTATTGTCTTCGGCATTGCAAGGCGGGTTCCTCCTCCGAATACTCCATAGAAGATTTTGAACACCAGAATAATGTACGGCTCTGCAAAACAAGTTCCACGTACTACCGCAGAGAGAATAATATTTCCACAAATCTAATCTGCTGACACGTTCTGACAGCACGACATCATGTCATGGCTCGATCATTATTCGGACCATTTTTCTCAACCCGCACCGCACATAACATGGGGCGGTTTTCTTGACACGTCTTGTCAAAGTAGAGATTGTGTACCCCTTATTACGGGATTCTCTTCAATACGGATGTGGGTAACACAACCGCGCCATCAATTACGGCACCTGGGGAATAAGCGGTTTTACCAGGAAAGTGGGGAGACGCATCGCCTCTTTCGCCTTTACAAAGGGACAAGGATTTACCCCCTTTTACCCACGCCTTCTACCTCCTTGCTTATCCATTCTCACGCACTCGGGCTCCAGCGCCCAAGCTCGCGTTCTACTTCTCAAACCACTCCAAGCATGTCCGGAGTAGGAGGCAAGTGGATGGTCTCCTCCGTCACGGAGGAGAACATCTCAAAGTTGCGTGCAGCCGGATACCTGGCCGCGGATATCGCGCACCAGCTGCCAGACGCAGGGAGATCATCCCTATGCCCGAACCCCATGAGAGGGTAGTTTTCCTTACCCATTTCGTCCGCGGACTAGGATTTCCCCTCCACCCATTTGTACGCGGGCTCATGTTTTACTACGGGCTGGATTTTCATGATCTGGCCCCCAATTTCATCCTCAACATCTCGGCATTTATCGTCGTGTACGAGGCCTTCCTCCGCATCAGGCCCCACTTCAGCCTATGGCTGAAAACCTTCAATGTTAAACCGAAGGTGGTGGGCGGCCAGCAAGCAGAATGCGGAGGCGCCATGGTGGGCAAGGTGCCTAACGTCACCTGGCTCAAGGGCACCTATGTGGATACCATAAAGGGGTGGCAATCGGGATGGTTCTACAGCACTGAGCCGCGCAACTCCAACTGGGTGGCGGCCCCCAAATTTCGATCCAGAATCCCCATGTGGCTCACCTCCTGGAAAGAGAAGGGCCTGTCCTGGGGTTCTTCGGTAGAGTTGACCAGACTCCAGACCTACATCAGGAACATGACGAGCAAAAGATCAAGCTCGTCAACGTGGTCCAGGTCATGCTCTTCCGTCGGATCCTCCCGTGTCAACGATGGGCATTTGATTTGTGGGAGTTCAACGCTGCGAGAGCTCTATGCAAGCTGGAGGGTGCTGTTCAAGGGCGCCAAGATTCCTCCTTCCCTCACCGAGGACCACGGACTCAGCGCAAAGCGCCGCGCCAATCCGGTAAGTTTTTATATCTCTCAGGGTATTTATTTGCTCCGGCTTAGTCATATGCAGGATCTAAGCCTCTATGTCATTAAAAGGACTGGATAAAGACAGTGGAGCAGCTTGATTGCCCAGCCCCCCTGCCCGAAGATCCTGCAGGCGCTCTCCTAACGGAGATGCTGACTCCAGCACCTTACGAGGTGCCGGTGGAGAAGACCAAGAAGAAGGCCGCGGGGACCCGAAAGGGTCTCCGGCGCAAGGTTGTATCGGACTCATCGTCCGATGACTCCGACGTGCGCACTCCTCCCACGAAGACGAGGAGGAGGAAGAGGAAAGTTCTCCCCCCCCCCCCAGCCGGAGGAGACAAGAAAAGGAAGGCCGACCCAACCGGCGAGGCCGAAGGATCCAAGAAGGGCAAGACCCTCCCTCCAGACTGCTCCACGACGGTCGCCTACAGCGGCGATGAGTGGATACCCAGGGTCAAGCCCCTGGCGAAGTCGTAAGTATCCGGACACCATAGTGATTCGTGGTATGTTTTACTGCACTGCTTCTTCTCATGCCAAACATAATTATGCAGTCCGTCCCGAGCTCATCTAGACGCAACTTCGTCGAGCGGTTCATTGGACTCGTCGGATATGAACAACGATTCTCTTCCGAACGCGTCCACTCCTTGCCCTGCGGACAATGTCGAGGTGTTGTCCCAATAGGCACCAGGCCAAAGGGAGGCAGTCCTAGGGGCGCCTCGAGGCGACCTTCCGGACCCTGTGCGCAAAGGGAGCCGGACTCCCATGGGCTCCAGGTTCGGCCCCCAGCCGAACACTGCACCGGAATCTTCGGTGGCTCCGGACTCCGGCGGGCGACCCCCCATTAAGGGGGGCAAGCCGCCCGTGTCGGTGTCCTCTGTCTATCCAAAGGCACCAGACAACTTGCTGGAAGCGCTTCACGGCGCTTCCATCGATGAAGAGCACCGCACTATCATGAGTGTGGTGATCGAGAAAGTTCAGTCCGCCAAGAACGGACTGACCGAAGCCTGCGCCAGCCTCCTAACAGGCTTTGAGGTAAGCAATGAAGATATAGGAAAATAAGCCCGCATGGATACTAGCCCCTGATGCTCTGTTCGGTGTTCGCAAAGAAAGGCCGGATAGAGGATCAAATGATAACTCACGAGTCTAATCAGAAAAATATCTATGCGTATGTGCAGGCTTCACTGCTGGCCGCTGCCGCACATACTGCGGAGGTCTCTGCGCTAAAGCAGGACCTGGAGCGGTCCGAGGATGAGCTTGGCCTTACCAAGAGGCAACTCGAGGAGAGCAAAGGTAAGCAATACCCTTGTCTATATATTGAAAAAGAAGTTCAGATGTAAAGTAATAGGATCATCATGGATTTGCCAGGGGTCATGACCGAAGTGGCAACCCTGAGGAAGGCGTTGTCCGAGGCCAAAGACAAAGCGGCCAAGGAGCGCATTGAACGGGAGAAGCAAGAAGCCCGAGTAGGCGAGGTGCAGCAAGAGCTCGAAGCTCTCGCCAAAAAGCACGAGTCCTTGGAGCTTGACTCTAAGACGCGATAGTCCAAGCTTGTGCAGGCGCTTGAAAGCTCCGGAGCGCCAAGGCCGAAGCCCACAAGGCCCTCCAGTAGATTGATGCGGTGAAGAAGATAGCAGCGGGTAAGGCATTCATTATGAAAAGCAAGCACGTGAAGGAAACTTTCCTTTTTCTTACCCAAGTTCGGAGCTCTCCAGGAGCGTTTGCAGATCTTCCCCGTAGTGTACTGGATGTCGTAGAGTTTTACGGAGCTGAGGAGCGGAGCTCGATGGAGAAGTTGTTCTGGTCTCAGTATACTGGGACCGAACACCCCGTGCCCTTGAGCGACCAGCTGAAGCAGTTGGTCGAGCTTCACAGGGCGGCCGAACAAGCCATGAGGGGCCTTATAGTCCGGATGTGACCTGGCGAGCCCCTGCCCGGCAGCTACTTCGGTCTAGTGAGGCGGCTGGTGGATGCCTGCCCATGGCTTGAAGTTATAAAGCGATCCATCTGCATCGAGGGTGCGCGCAGGGCTTTTTCCCGGGCGAAGGTGCACTGGGCGAAGCTGGACGCTGTTAAGCTGGTGAAGGAGGGGCCGCCGGAGGGCAAGGAGCATCACTGCCCCGGGATGTACTATGAGAGTGTCCTGAAGGGTTCCCGCCTTGTGGCGGATGAGTGTGCCAAGGATGTAATTTTTGAATGAACATGCTCATGTGATCCTGTAATATAAAACGACTTCATTTGTGCCATGCGACGCTTTTTTAATTTAAAATATTACCTTTTGTGCCGCCGTTTATAAAATCTAAGAGTTGGCCAGTCGTCGGTTTCTGCTCCCATGTAACTAGTACTGGGGTGTTCGGGATAAACCTAAGCACTCTTTACCCCAATTTTGGGTCCTTCGAGGGAGGTGTTCAGCGCAACGAACAGGCAATCGAACTATAATGCTTTATCACTCTCACTTAGCCATAGAAGTCTACAATTTTAAATTTTGGCGAAGCCCGTGGTATTCGGAAGGCCGAATTAGGGGCGCTATACAAGCCTAAGACGGACAAGGCCGACTCCTCGCCCGAAGCATAAAAAGTCTTGAGGGACTTGAGACCTCTTGAACAGCGACCAGTCTCTCGCCTTATCATGACAGTCGGTTTTCGGCTTTCTCTACTAAGGTGCTCGTCCGGAAGAACCGGGACACAACCGCAGTAGTTCTCCCACCGCTACCTTAGCCAATATAGCGGAACGTAAGGTACCAAAGCATGGGAGCCGGGCAAACCCAACTATTGACCCAATACATGATTCGGAGCTGATGCATATAATGCTATAAGTTCGGGGTGCCGCACTATCAAAAGTGTTCGGACTTCTCGCATCGTTTTGTGGGGTAAACGAAAGCCCCTGGCATACTGACCGTACCCGAATTTACGGGTTCGGATTGTCGTAAATGGACATAAGGGGAAAAATGAATAGTGCAATAATAGACTAATGCTATGCATTGTTATTTAAATAATACGTCGAAGCGTACTAGTACAGGTAGTGCAATAAGCAAAAAGTAGGACTATTCGAAATGTCCTATCCAAGGGAAAGCTGCGTATGGATAGTAGAAAGCGGGTATTATTATTAGAGACCACCTGGGGGTTCCCGTGTACATCCCGGCTTCTTGTCGCCTTGGTTGTTCCTTCCCGTAATGTATCCGGCAATCATACTGCTAGAAAGGGCTTCCAGAGAGTTAGGCCCTGAAAGAGAAAAGGAAATGATAAAGATATACAGCCCCTAGGGAGGTTAAGCCGCATTGCGGGGCGTGCCCTGATCGTGCCCCCGCCTATGTTCATGGTATTTTCAGTGCATAATTATGTACGCGCGGCACGGATTTCGTCACTTGACTGGGACTGGGACGAGGGCCGAATTGCTAGGCGAGCTCTGAACGTGCCAGGCGATCCTGTTGCAGTTTACTCCGGACACGCTTGAAGGTGTTCGGGGGCTGTATCGCTGAATTAGTGGTTTGCCTTGAAAGGCTGCTTTGTGCTTCTGCTGCGAGGGCCACAGTGTGCTCTTCCGTGCGGAGTGAGCGTTTTGTGTTTCCATTCACTGTTATGACCCCCCGAGGTCCTGGCATCTTGAGCTTGAGGTATGCGTAATGCGGTACTGCATTGAATTTTGCAAATGCAGTTCGTCCGAGCAGTGCATGATAGCCACTACAAAACGGGATGATGTCGAAGATTAACTCCTCGCTTCGGAAGTTGTCCGGTGATCCAAAGACTACTTCCAGTGTGATTGAGCCCGTGCAATGGGCCACTACACCTGGGATGACGCCCTTAAAGGTGGTTTTGGTGGGTTTGATCCTCAAGGGATCGATACCCATTTTGTGCACTGTATCCTGATAGAGCAGGTTCAGGCTACTGCCGCCGTCCATAAGGACTCGAGTAAGATGAAATCCGTCGATGATGGGGTCTAGGACCAGTGCGATGGATCCGCCATGATGGACACTAGTGGGGTGATCCCTGCAATCAAAGGTGATCGGGCAAGCAGACCATGGGTTGAACTTTGGGGCGACAGGCTCCATCGCATAGACGTCCCTTAGTGCACGCTTCCGCTCCCTCTTGGGAATGTGGGTTGCGTATATCATGTTCAACGTCTTCACTTATGGGGGGAACCCCTTCTGTCCTCCCGTGTTCGGCGGCCGGGGCTCCTCCTCGTCATCACTATGCAGCCCATTGTCCTTGTTTTCGGCATTTAACTTGCCGGCCTGCTTGAACACCCAGCATTCTCTGTTTGTGTGATTGGCTGGCTTGTCGGGGGTGCCATGGATTTGACACGAGCGATCCAGTATGCGATCCAAACTGGACGGAGCCGGGGTACTTCTTTTAAATGGCTTTTTCCACTAACCGGATCTAGAGCCCCTGAATCCGACATCGACTGTCGTATCCTCGGTGGTATCGCCGTTATTGCGGCACTTTGGTCTGTTATGACGTTGTCTGCCATTGGCATCTTTGGTATCCTAAGTGCCCAAATTCCTCGATGTGTTATTGCTGGGAGCCAGCCAGCTATCCTCGCCCGCGCAAAAGTGGGTCATGAGTGTCGTGAGGGCTTCCATAGACTTCGGCTTCTCCTGGCCAAGGTGGCGGGCAAGCCACTCGTCACGGATGTTGTGCTTGAATGCCGCAAGGGCCTCTACGTCCGGACAGTCGACAATTTGGTTTTTATTGGTCAGGAACCGATTCCAGAATTATCTGGCCGATTCCCCTGGCTGCTGAGTTATATGTCTCAAGTCATCAGCATGCAGTGGTCGCACATAAGTGCCCTGGAAGTTGTCAAGGAATGCGTCTTCCAGATCCTCCCAACTGCCGACGGAGTTTGCTGGCAAGCTATTCAGCCAATGCCGACCTGGTCCTTTGAGTTTTAGTGGGAGGTACTTGATGGCGTGTAGATCATCACCACGAGCCATGTGGATGTGAAGAAGGAAATCCTCAATCCATACCGCGGGATCTATTGTACCGTCATATGATTCGATATTTACGGGTTTGAAACCCTCTGGGAATTCGTGATCCATAACTTCATCAGTGAAGCATAGGGGGTCTGCGGCGCCTCTGTGCCGGGCTATATCCCGACGCAGTTCATATGAGTCTTGTCTACTGTATTCGGCCCGGCCGGATTTGCTTTTGGCATATCCGGCGCGACGATCATCGTCCCGTGCTGGCGCGTGTGCCCGTGACCCGTATATTGACCTTGCAAGTTTAGCCTTACTGTCCAATACGTCTCGCAGGTCCCGTGAGTTCCCCCGAGCCTTGGTATTTTGAATTGAGTGGCGGCGGGGTGCAGGCTGAACTTCAGGCTGGAACGCCTCTTTAGCTGGCCACGCAGTGGCCGGTCAGCCGCATCGTACACTGGTGTGTGAGGTTTTAATGCTTCCTCCTCGAGGTGAGGTAGCAACCTGCGTTTTGGGTAACTCTTGGACGGGCGCTCGAGTTCGTATTCCTCGGCCGCAAGGACTTCGGTCCATCTGTCTGCTAGCAAGTCTTGGTCTGCTTGAAGCTGTTGTTGCTTTTTCTTCAGGCTATTTGTTGTGGCCATAAACCGGCGCTTGAAGCGCTCCTGTTCGACGGGGTCCTCAGGCACGATAAATTCTTCATCGCCGAGGCTCGCTTCATCTTCAGAGAGAGGCATGTAATTGTCCTCCTATGGTTCTCCATCTGCTGCCTGCTCTGGAGGGCTGGCTTGTTCATCCTTTGGCTCTATATCGTGCTGGGGGGGATTGTGGTTGTATTCGGCACTATCCGGAGTGTTATTATCTCCAGTGTCGGTATCACTACTTTTGCTGTGGCGGGACTTAGAGCGGCGACGCTGACGTCGGCGCTTGGGTTGCTTCTTGAAGGGGTCATCCTTCGTTGTCTCGTCGCCATTGCCTTCTTTAGGGGTGTCTACCATATATATGTCGTATGATGAGGTAGCGGTCCAGCGCCCTATGGGCGGTGGTTCCTGCTCGTCTCCTGCATCGTTGTCCATACCATCGATGTCTTCGGAGTCGAAGTCGAGCATGTCGGTTAAATCATCGACAGTGGCTACTAAGTGGGTGGTGGGTGGGCAGCGAATTTCTTCGTTGTCTGCATCCCATTCTAGCCGGACATAGTTCGACCAAGGTTCTCCTGACAGGGAGAGGGACCTCAATGAATTTAGCACATCGCTGAAGGGCGAGTGCTGAAAGATATCCACGGAGGTGAACTCCATGATCGGCGCCCGGTCGGATTCGACGGGCACAGATGTAAGCAGCTCGGAGTCCATGGCCGGAGGTGAATCCAGTGGTTCGGCGGCACAGCTCTCGTAAGAGGTGAAGTCAGTATCCGGCTCTATCGCCACTGAGAGTGCAGCCTCCATGGCGGGGTCTATCCCTCCGCTCTCGGATGGCGTGATTTGCTCCGGGTTGACAGCCGGAGTAGTTGTAGATGCGATCTCCCGAACACTGTCCGATGGCAGAGTTACGTCGTCCTCGTCGTGACTGTGCGGCGTACCTGACACAGGCTCGAATCCGTCGAAGATCAAGTCTCCGCGGATGTCGACAGTGTAGTTTAAATTTCCGAATCTAACCTAATGGCAGGGGCGTAGCTCTCGATCTGCTCCAGATGGCCAAGCGGATTGGCCCGCAGTGCGAAGCCGCCGAATACAAAGATCTATCCAGGGAGGAAAACCTCACCCTGTACCGCATCGCTACCGATGATCGAGGGAGCCATCAAGCCTTATGGTGACAACACAGTGGAACTCTCAATGAAAGCACCAATGTCGGTGTCAAAACCGGCGGATCTCGGGTAGGGGGTCCCGAACTGTGCGTCTAAGGCGATGGTAACAGGAGGCAGGGGACACAATGTTTACCCAGGATTCGGGCCCTCTTGATGGAGGTAATACCCTATGTCCTGCTTGATTGTTCTTGATGATATGAGTACTACAAGAGTTGATCTACCATGAGATCGTAGAGGCTAATCCCTAGAAGCTAGCCTATGGTATGATTGTATGTTGTCCTACGGACTAAACCCTCCGGTTTATATAGACACCGGAGGGGGCTAGGGTTACATAGAGTCGGTTACAAGGGAGGAGATCTACATATCTGTATTGCCTAGCTTGCCTTCCATGCCAAGGAGAGTCCTGTCCAGACACGGGACGAAGTCTTCAATCTTGTATCTTCATAGTCCAATAGTCCGGCCAAAAGATATAATCCGGCTGTCCGAAGACCCCCTAATCCAGGACTCCCTCACCCATGAAGGACTTTCCTCACTAGGGTAGATCTTCATGAAGTAGGCGATCTCCTTTCCCGTACAAACTCCTTGGTTCAACTCCACAATATTGACGGAGGCTCCCAAGTCACGCCTAACCAATCTAGGAGACACCACTCTCCAAAAGGTAATAGATGGTGTGTTGATGATTAACTCCTTGCTCTTGTGCTTCAAATGATAGTCTCCCCAACACTCAACTCTCTCTCATAGGATTGGATTTGGTGGAAAGATGATTTGAGTGGAAAGCAACTTGGGGAAGGCTTGAGATCAAGATTTATGTGGTTGGAATGGAATATCTTGACCTCAACACAAGTGTAGGTGGTTCTCTCTCAGAAAATGTATGATGAAGGTGTAGGCATGTTCTGATGGCTCTCTCCACGAATGAAGAGTGGGTGGAGGGGTATATATAGCCTCCACACAAAATCTAACCGTTACACACAATTTACCAAACTTGGCGGGACCTAATCAGAAAACTTGGTCAGACCAATTTAGTTCATAATGTGACCGTTAGGCATTTCGGTGGGACCGATCAACTCGGTACGACCGATGTGCTAAGGTTAGGGTAAAGCCTCATCTCGGTTTGACCGATTACACAAACACGGTGGGACCGATTTGTGTAATAAGTGAAACAGAGAGTTGGCCAAGGAAACTCGGTTAAACCGATTGCATATTTCGGTGGGACCAAAATTATTGCAGTAGGCAACAGAGAGTTTGCAAGCCCATCTCGATGAGACCGAGATCCCATCGGTCACACCGAATTGGCTAGGGTTTGGCAGTGGCTATGCCAACAGAACTCAGTGGCGTCGGATAGAAAGTTTCGATAGGGCCGAGTTTGACCTTTTGGTTTGGGACAAATGTGGATGTGAGAAAGTGGTTGAGGGCTTTGGAGCATATCACTAAGAACTTTGAGCAAGCAAGTCATTAAGCAACACCTCATCCCATTTTAATAGTATTGGCTTTCCTATGGACTCAATGTGATCTTGGACCACAAAAATAGAAAATGTAGAGTCCTGAGCTTTGAGCTTGAGCCAATCCTTTGTCCTCATCATCTTGAAGGGGTTCCACATCCTCTTGTCCATGCCACTCCATTGTTGAGCTTATCTGAAACATACTAGATGAAAACATTAGTCCAACAAGAGAGACATTAATTACCAAAATCACCCAGGGAGCACTTGTGCTTTCAATCTCCCCCGTTTTGGTAATTGATGACAACATACATCAAAGATTTAGATAAAGATATGAAGAATAACAAGTAAAGCTTTGGAAGGACATGTAACATGCATAGGCTCCCCCTACATGTATGCAATCATGTAAATATGGAATATAGGAGCATGTGAATGCATAAGCATGACAGAGTAAGCCATGAGTTACATGTATCTTGGATATATGCATTAGAGCAAATGGTGTGAGTATGGAAAATGCACCTACATCAGCAAGAAATCCTCATGCACATGAGTGTGATGCATATACTTACCTTGTGGTCTTGAGCTGGCTTTGAAAGAGATGAACCTGGGTAAACAAGGTTAGATAACACAGAAACATCTACTGAGTAGAGCAAGAACATCAAACCACAAGAGTACCAAGATTGGGATGACATGTAGAATGTGAGTACTGGATACTCTATTGGATATAGACATGTCCCCCAAAGGTAAAGATATGCAATGAATTCAATGATTTCCTTCCCTAGCAGTCTTTCTCCCCCTGAATCTTGTATTGGATAATGGGAGAACATAGGGAAGCAAAATCAGAGTAAAACAGATCATAGACATAAACATGACATAGACATGTCTTTCCCCTCTTAAAGACATGTGACTTCTCTCCTCTTGAACACCAAGCATCTTGGGCCTTTGACGTGATTACCTCTCTCTCCATTTTTTTCTCTCTCCCCCTTTGAAGAGAATAAACTTTGATGTGATCTCTCTCCCCCTTTGACATCAATTTCCAAGAAGGGACCTTCTGGAGTGTGAGTCAAAAGGTTTGGTCCTTGAGTCACAAAGCAAAGCAGCATATAGAATGTGATGCTGGTACAGGACAATAATCATTGAGTGGAGCTGGAATAAAACTACAGGAACATATGGCAAATTGTCTTCTCTGCAGTGAAATCGGTGATACCGAGTTGTAGTCTTCTGTGGTATCGAATTGGACCGAAATTATTGTAGTAGGCAACAGAGAGTTTGCGAGCCCATCTCGGTGAGACCGAGATCCCATCAGTGAGACCGAATTGGCTAGGGTTTGTCAGTGGCTATGCCAATAGAACTCGGTGGCGCCGGATAGAAAGTTTCGGTTGGGCCGAGTTTGACTTTAGGTTTGGGACAAATGTGGATGTGAGAAAGTGGTCGAGGGCTTTGGAGCATATCAGTAAGCACTTTGAGCAAGGAAGTCATTAAGCAATACCTCATCCCCTTTTAATAGTATTGGCTTTCCGACTCAATGTGATCTTGGATCACAAAAATAGAAAATGTAGAGTCTTGAGCTTTGAGCTTGAGCCAATCCTTTGTCCTCATTATCTTGAAGGGGTTCCACATCCTCCTGTCCATGCCACTCCATTGTTGAGCTTATATGAAACATACTAGATGAAAACATTAGTCCAACAAGAGATATGTTGACATTAATTACCAAAATCACCCAGGGAGCACTTGTGCTTTCACAGGGGCAACATTAGCTAACTCCATCTCAAATAGGATGTCACGAAGCCAATCATCAGCATCCATAGGATTAGTGGAGTTGCGGAAAATGGAGGGGTTGAGGCGCACAAATTCTGGTAGTATTATTGGGGCAGGCTGTTGATGAGTGAGGGAGTCCTGGATTAGGGGGTGTCCGGATGGCCAGACTATACCTTCAGCCGGACTCCTGGACTATGAAGATACAAGATTGAAGACTTCGTCTCATGTCCGGAAGGGACTTTCCTTGGTGTGGAAGGCAAGCTTGGCGATACGGATATGCAGATGTCCTACCATTGTAACCGACTTTGTGTAACCCTAACCCTCTCCGGTGTCTATATAAACCGGAGGGTTTTAGTCCGTAGGACAGCATATAGAACAACAATCATACCATAGGCTAGCTTCTAGGGTTTAGCCTCTCCGATCTCGTGGTAGATCTACTCTTGTACTACCCATATCATCAATATTAATCAAGCAGGACGTAGGGTTTTACCTCCATCAAGAGGGCCCGAACCTGGGTAAAACTTCGTGTCCCTTGCCTCCTGTTACCATCCGGCCTAGACGCACAGTTCGGGACCCCCTACCCGAGATCCGCCGGTTTTGACACCGACATTGGTGCTTTCATTGAGAGTTCCTCTTTGTCATCGCCATCAGGCTTGATGGCTCCTACTATCATCGATAGTGATGCGGTCCAGAGTGAAACTTGTCTCCCCGGACAGATCTCTGTCTTCGGCGGCTTTGCACTGCGGGCTAATTTGCTTGGCCATCTGTAGCAGATCGAAAGCTACGCCCCTGGCCGTCAGGTCAGGTTTGAAAATTTAAACTACACGGCTGACATCCGCGGGGACTTGATCTTCGATGGATTCGAGCCACTGCCGAGCGCGCCGCACTGTCACGACGAGCATGATCTAGCTCTGCCGCCGAACAGTGCCCTGGAGGCCGCACCCGCATCGGCTTCGACCCTTAATTCGGAGCCAACTGCGCCGATCGAGGATGGGTGGTTGGACGCCGCCTCAGGGGCTGCGATCCCAATGGTGATCGAGCCGAACACCAGCCCCGCACTCCGCGAGACTCGTGACTCCAAGGAGCCGGACTCCTCTCCGGACTCCGAACCCTCCGCGCCCCTACCGATCGAATCCAATTGGGCGCCGTTCATGGAGTTTACTGCCACGGACGTCTTTCAGCACTCACCTTTCGACGATATTCTGAAGACACTAAAGTCTCTCTCTTTATCAGGAGAGCCCTGGCCGGACTACGGTCAGCAAGGTTGGGGTACGGACGATGAAGAAGTTCAAAGCCCACCCACCACCCACTTTGTAGCCACTGTCGACGATTTAACCGACATGCTCGACTTCGACTCCGAAGACGTCGACGGTATGGACGCCGATGCAGGAGACGATGAAGAACCAACGCCTATTGGGCCCTGGAAAGCCACCTCATCATATGATGTATACATGGTGGACGCACCAAAAGATGACGACGAGGAGCGGAGGGACGCACCGAAGGCTTGTTCCCTCGAAAAGCAGTCAAAGCAGTGATGCAAGCGCTGCCCCAAATCCCGCCTCGACAGAAATAACGATCACACAGACCCAGCACTGGAGCAGGGCGAACCGCTGCCGGACAACGGCAATCCGGATAATCAAACCGAACAAACAAATTCTATCAAGGATAATAGTCCGGATGACATAACGCCGGACAGGCACCCGGAGCAGCAGAATGCCCGTAAAAGGCTTGTTGCCACCGCGAGGAGTCTTAAAAAGCAGAAGCAAAGGCTCAAGGCTGCGCAAGACACACTCCAAATCAGATGGAGTAAAATACTCAACACAGCAGCGAGGTACAGCGACAATCACCCCTCCAAGAGCTACCCAAAGCGGAAGCTGCTACCTGAATTTGATGAGGAGGCCTCAGACCCTCCACAACCAAACTTCAAAGCAGCCACCTGGCCGGATAGACGACCCCTCTACCAACACGGAGCGGCATGCAATGCCACTCACAATACAACATGCGACCCATGCGAGGGCTCGCACCCAAAGGACGGCGCAACAAGATCCATCTACGGACCACGCAAGCACGCCCCACCATGCAATGCAACACAACAAACATCCGAACAACATGGTACACCCAGCTACAGGGGTGCTGCACACCCCCTATGTTTCACCGATGAGGTGCTGGACCATGAATTTCCAGAGGGATTCAAACCCGTAAACATAGAGACATATGACGGAACAACAGACCCTAGGGTCTGGAGGACTACATCCTTCATATCCATATGGCTCGAGGAGATGATCTCC
The DNA here is from genome assembly GCF_002162155.2 of Triticum dicoccoides. NCBI lineage: Eukaryota > Viridiplantae > Streptophyta > Magnoliopsida > Poales > Poaceae > Triticum > Triticum dicoccoides. The sequence goes on along the minus strand of NC_041388.1, from coordinate 494,445,630 downwards.
ACGCCATCAAGTACTTACCCCTCAAGCTCAAAGGGCCAGCCCATCACTGGCTTAAAGGCCTCCCCGAAAGCTCCATTGGAAGTTGGGAAGAGCTTGAAGATGCCTTTTGGTCAAATTTTCAAGGGACTTATGTCCGACCTCCGGATGCGGACGATTTGAGTCATATAACTCAACAGCTCGGAGAGTCAGCGCGAAAGCTTTGGAATAGGTTTCTTACTAAAAAGAACCAGATTGTTGACTGTCCGAACACTGAAGCCTTGGCAGCTTTTAAGCATAGCGTCCGTGACGAATGGCTCGCCAGAAACCTCGGCCAAAATAAGCCGAGAATGATGGCCGCATTAACAAACCTCATGACCCGCTTTTGCGCGGGTGAGGACAGCTGGCTAGCCAGATGCAGCACCAGCAACCCCAGTACATCTGAAGTTAGAGATGGAAACAGGAAATCACGGTGCAACAGCAATAACAAATGCCGGAATAAAGAAGACAGCACGAAGGGCACGGCAGTAAACGCCGGATTCAAAAGCTCTCGGCCAGGTCAGCAAAAGCCGCCCCTAAAGGCACCAGGGATGAACTGTCCAGCCTCAACAAAATTCTGGACCAAGTATGTCAGATCCATAGTACCCCTGGTAAACCTGCTAATCATACCCACAGAGAATGTTGGGTCTTCAAGCAGTCCAGCAAACTCAATGCCGTACACAAGGGGGAGGATACACCAAGTGAAGACGAGGACGAGCCTCCCAAGCAAGACACTGGGGAACAAAAGAAATTTCCACCAGAAGTCAAAACAGTAAACGTGTTACACGTGATCAAGGGAAAAAACAACGCGGCACTCCCAGGAAAATATACCCAAGTGCCTGTCACCGCGAAGTCCTGCCACTGGTCGTCTCAACCGATCACTTTCGACCATCGCAACTACTCAGCAAGTATCCGACGCGCAGGATGGGCTGCCCTAGTATTAGACCCAGTAATTGGCGGATATCACCTCACACGAGTCTTGATGGACGGTGGCAGCAATCTAAAACTAATATATCAGGATACAATCCGCGGGATGGGGTTAGACCCAAAAAAAATCGCCATAGCAATACTACCTTTAAAGGAGTAACGCCAGGCCCAAGGGCTCGTTGTACGGGCTCCCTCCTACTACAAGTTATATTCGGCTCCCCCGATAACTTCCGTCGCGAGCATTTAACCTTCCACATCGCTCCGTTCCAAAGTGGCTATCAAGCACTGCTCGGACGTGAAGCTTTCGCTCGCTTTAATGCAATACCACACTACACCTCCCTCACACTCAAGATGCCCGGTCCACGTGGCATCATTTCAGTGAACGGAAATATCAAGTGATCTCTGCACGCCGAAGAGAGTGCGGCTGCCTTGGCAGCTGCACACTAAAGGCGCCCGGACCAGCGAAAGCATCCAATAGGTCGTCAAGACCTCATACACAACTAATCAAGTCCGGCGCCGCTATTTATACCGATTCAATGGTCACACCCCTATTTGTCAATACAAGGGGCTCAAAGCGCACAGACAAGTGGCAATTTTTTCTCATCTTAAATTATACATGGTTTCTTTAAAAACTATCTTTTTGCACGACAACTTTTTCACCTAAATTCCTCTCTTTTACAGACGATCATCGTGCTACACCCGTCCAGGATACGGCACAACGGAGACACAGGCGCAGACGTGCAGCAGGGACCCGCTCCAAGGATTCTTTTTAGATTAAGACCCTGCGTAAACCTTTTTTATTGTCTCTTGTTGATACATATCCACCGTTGAGAAGGATGCTGACATCTTGGCATGTGGCCACGCCAGAACAATGCACGTACCTGGACACAAGGGGCTTCTTATAAAGGCCATTATTTAGGCCCGGTTTATACCATAAAGACTGAATACCTTAGGGAGTGTTCGGCGTCGCGAGTTTGGCCCTATATGCATCAGCTACGAATCATTGTCTTTGGTAAAATGTTGGGTTTGCCCGGCTCCTGTGTTTTGGTGCCTTACGTTCCGCTTTACCGGCTAAGGTAGCACCAGGAGAACTACTGCGATTGTGCCCTGGTTCATCCGGACGAGCACCTCAGTAGAGAAAGCTGAAAACTGACTGTCATGATATAGCATGAGACTGGTCAACCACTCGATGACTTGTTGGAATGTTAGAATTCCTCCGCCTTAACGAAGGGACATTTTCTGGCCAGGCATGTACGCACCCCGGGATCGGGAGAGTGCGGAGCCACCAGGGGCTATCTAGTAGCCCCACTGTCAAACTCCTATGGCTAAGTGAAAGTGCTAAAGCATTATAGTCCGGTTGCCTCGCTCGCTCCGCTATCACCTCCTTAATAGGACCAAGACGTTGGGTTAAGTGTGAACGCGTGTTTTTTGCGAGCACCTCCGCATTATATGCATGGGGGTTGAAGCCGACGGCTGCAATCTTTCAGGTTATACACATGTATACATAAACGGCCGCCCAGGAGGCACCATATTACTTTCAGGCAAAAGTATAAAAATAGCCTTATAAAAATCTATAAAAGCATTCCGCTTACAATGAGATTACATATCACAAAAACATAATATTTTTCGAGCACTGGGTCTCTATCAAATGAGAGCCCTCAAGAACTTATTCAAAGTAGTGCTCAGCAGCCATTCGGCCTATGGCCGAATCCCGCGCTGCAACAGTGGTAGCATCCATCTCCGCCCAATATGCTTTAACATGGGCAAAGGCCATCCGTGAGCCCTCTATGCACGCAGACCTCTTCATCGCATTAATGCACGGCACCACGTCAAGGAACTGCTGCACCAAGCTAAAATAGTTGTTTGGTTTTGGCCTTTCCGGCCACAGCTGATCCACAACAGACCTCATGGCGCGTCCAGACAACCTATTCAGTTCGGCCCATTCGGCTAATTGGTCAGTCAATGAAAGCGGACGCTCGGGAGAATGGAATTGTGTCCAAAACAGCTGGTCCACTTCATGGTCCGTCTGGCCCTGGAAGTACTTGGCCGCATCGGCAGTGCTCGCCGCCAAATCCATATACACATCCTCCGAACTCCATAGCTGATCCAGAGGGGCATACCGTGGATCTTCGAACTTCCTCCGCAACATAAAGGATTTCCCAGCTACAATATCCCCGGCTTCCCGCAGCTCCTCCTTCTTCGCCCTCATAGTAGAGCGGATGTCTTTTCTCGTCGCAGCAGCCTTCTCAAGGTCTAACGCCTTCACTAGGTTTTCCTTTTCAAGAACCCGGCAACGGTCGGTGGCGGCTTTTAATTCTACGGTCATCTTGGCCATCTTATGTCGTCTCTCGCCATGCGCGGCCTTCTCGGCTTTCAACTCTTCGGCCACCTTCAAAGCAGCCGCATTACCAAACCTCGCTTGTTCCTTGGCTCGGGCAAGTTCTGCCCGCAAGGCTTCAACAATGGCAGCTCCATCTGCAGTCACAACATATTAAAGATACTGGCATCATGCTGCTCTTACTATGTGGCGCTTACCTGATAATGACACTTACCATGCGCCTCGTCAAGCCTTTTGTTAACAAGCTCGATGTCGGCGTCTGTCGCATCCAACTGCCATTTTAAATGGGCAAACTCGCTAGTCCGACTAGCCACCGGAGCTTCCATCACTTGCACATAGAGGCGGTATGGTTATTACCTGGGAATATGATCCTCTGTTCGTCGTCGTTTCCGACGACAACCAAAGTCTCAGGGGCTACTATCTACACAGGGCACACCTAGCATGTGCAGGACTATCATACATTATTTTACGTACCTCAAAGACAGTCAGTAGACTCATAAAAGCTTCATGCAATCCGCTTTCGGCGGACGAGATTCTCTCCATCACCGCATTCATCAGCATACGGTGTTCATCTGAGATGGCCGCTCGCCCCACCAACTCCCTCAGAACATCCGATCGCACACCAGATGGTGCCGAACTCTTTTGTCTGCTCTCTTCGGGAGCCGGACACTAGGAGCTTCGGGGGTCAATGGGACTATCTTCTGGCCTCACCGGACTCGGAGAGGCCCTCCGCGACAACACTTCGGGTCGCCCGCTTCCGGAGCGGAGGAGTCCGGAGGAGACGTTTCGCTCTCCATCATCTCTGGAAGAAGATCCCCCGAAGACGAACTCATTTGAGAGGGGCTAAGGCCCAAACTGCAAAGATATATGCGGTGGTTATTTTCTCAGAAGAAAAAGATGTCATACATGTACTATTAAAGTATTTCGGGTCACTTACGACTCGCGGGAGAATTGATCCCCCCGCGGACTTTGTGCGGTAAAAGCACCCCCAAGGTAGGACCCTCTGTGGGAGACTTCTTCTCCCGTTTGGAAGCTTCGGCTTCCGAATCCCCGGGCGCAGTCCTTTTCCTCCTCCGATCGTCTTCCTTCATGGAGACGCTCGCTCCCTCGGTTAGAATGGGTAGCGTTGGGGGCCCGCGTCCCCCCGTATTATCCTCCCCAGTATCTTCCTTCAAGGGCTCCGGGCAAGGTGCGACCTGGAGCATGTTTTCCAATACCGGATTGTCCAAACCCTCGGGGAGGGGGGCCAAACACCGAATCAACTTCACCTTTGTTATCCAGTCCTGGTCAAAAAGCAAACTCTCAGAAATAATTTCATAACAAATGAGAGATAGTATGTTCGGCCGGAAGATTCCTTACCTATTCAGCGGCGTGGTTACTGCTCAGGCCCACGTCCTCGGTGATTTCCGGACACTCTACCTAAGGTCCGAAGAATGACTTGTACATCTCCTCATGCGTCAGGCCGAGGAAATTTTGAATGACACGCGGTCCCTTGGGATTGAACTCCCACAAGCGAAGGGGCCGGCGTTTGCAAGGCTGGACTTGACGAACCAGCATAACTTGTATTACCGCAACCAAACTAAAATCTCCATTGAAGAGATCTCGAATGCGGCTTTGTAGTATAGGCACATCCTTGGTTGGACCCCAGCTCAGACCTCTGCTGATCCATGACATCAGTTGTGGCGGAGGGCCTGAGCGGAAAACAGGGGCGGCCGCCCACTTGGCACTTCTAGGAGCCGTGATGTAGAACCACTCCTGTTGCCACAATTCAGACACCTCTGGAATGGAACCTTTGGGCCATGGAGCTCCCGTCATCTTGCATATTGAGGCACCTCCGCATGCTGCATGTTTCCCCTCGATCATCTTCGGCTTTACTTCAAAGGTCTTGAGCCACATGCCAAAGTGAGGGGTAACCCGGAGGAAAGCCTCACACACGACAATAAATGTTGTGATATGAAGAAAGGATTCCGGAGCTAGATCATGGAAATCTAGCCTGTAATAAAACATCAAACCCCTGACGAAAGGATCCAGAGAAAGGCCTAGACCTCGGAGGAAGTGGGAGACAAACACGACGTTCTCGTTGGGTTCGGGGGAGGGGACGGCCTGCCCTCGGGCAGGCAGCCGATGCGAAAGCTCAGCCGTCAGATATCTGGCCTCCCTCAACTTTTTGATATCTTCTTCCGTGATGGAGGAAGGCATCCATCGACCTTGAAGGCGAGATCCGGACATGATTGAAGGTTCGGAGCACCTGACCTGAACCTTGGGTGTTTGAGCTTGAGGTGGGGGAAGGATTCGATTGAGCACGGGAGGGAAAAAAATAAAAGCCTTGTCCCTTTATAAATAGGGTGAATATCAAGCGTCCTCTCTGTGGCCGTTTGGACTTGCCTATAGTCTAGGAGTCCTAGAAGTGGTTGGGTTACCCACGCCCATATTGATGAGAATCCCAGAATAAGGGGACACGATCTCTGCTTTAACAAGACATGCCAAGAAAACCGCCTCGCATGACACGCTGAGGTGGGACAATAAAACGACTCGAATAAAGGATTGGTCGTGGTGCGATGTCACACTACGGAATACGTCGGCAGATTAGATTTGTGTAAATATTATTCTCTCTATGGCAATATGTGGAAACTTATTTTGCAGAGCCGGACACTATCTTTGTGTTCAAAATCTTCTATGAAGTACTTGGAGGAGGAACCCGCCTTGCAATGTCGAAGACAATCTGCGCACCGGACTCGTCGTCATTGAAGCCTGGTTCAGGGGCTACTGAGGGAGTCCTGGATTAGGGGGTGTCCGGATGGCCAGACTATACCTTCAGCCGGACTCCTGGACTATGAAGATACAAGATTGAAGACTTCGTCCCGTGTCCGGAAGGGACTTTCCTTGGCGTGGAAGGCAAGCTTGACGATACGGATATGCAGATCTCCTACCATTGTAACCGACTTTGTGTAACCCTAACCCTCTCCGGTGTCTATATAAACCGGAGGGTTTTAGTCCGTAGGACAGCATATAGAACAACAATCATACCATAGGCTAGCTTCTAGGGTTTAGCCTCTCCGATCTCGTGGTAGATCTACTCTTGTACTACCCATATCATCAATATTAATCAAGCAGGACGTAGGGTTTTACCTCCATCAAGAGGGCCCGAACCTGGGTAAAACTTCGTGTCCCTTGCCTCCTGTTACCATACGGCCTAGACGCACAGTTCGGGACCCCCTACCCGAGATCCGCCGGTTTTGACACCGACAATGAGCATTCTGGTTTGGAAACTAGGCCATTACCCCAGTCATGAACTGACAATTCAGCTCAAACAGCTGCATCATTGCGGCAATATAAGGTGGAGGTGGAGGATCGTCAGCCATCCCGCTAAAAACATCAGGGAACAGTTTAACAAGGGATGGAGCGGGTGTATGGAGTCATTCATGATGTAACTTGAACAATGAGCAAAGGCGCAGTATGTACAAGCAGTAGTCATTAAAGACATACATATACATATACAGAGCCAATTACACGTTGTTAGTATGAGTTCGTACAAGAGAATCATCCTAGACATACTAGGCGGCACACATGCACGTGATGTAAGGATACAACAATGAGACATAGCAAAGGCTACATCATCGTCGGAGAAAACCACTAGAGCGAGGGATCTGCAGAGGACGACGCAGGGTGACCTCGATAAAAGGATCATGCGGCCCGCGAACAATGTGAAGCAGATGCTGGCCCTCAATTCAAGGAAGGCGTATTACAAATTTCTGGGTGGATGTGATCACGAGAACCTAGGATAGAGTTAGCAAAATCATTTAACCCGAATAGGAGAGAGATCAAAGTCCCGGAGTAAGAACGGGGAATAAAAGATCCTAATACCAATGACGACGTTGGCCCGTAAGCCACACATCCATATTAGTAAAATAGTTTTTCAGTGACTAGACTCAACTTCGGCCAAGGAGTTGGAAAGGGGGAATCCTACAGGCAGTCGGCTCAGATACCAACTTGTGACGCCCCCGATTCGACCGTACACTAATCATACACGCAAATGTGTACGATCAAGATCAGGGACTCGTGGGAAGATATCACAACACAACTCTAGACACAAAATGAAATAATGCAAGCTTCATATTACAAGCCAGGGGCCTCAAGGGCTCGAATACAAGCTCAATACACAAGAATCAGCGGAAGCAACAATATCTGAGTACAGACATAAAGTTAGACAAGACTGTCTTAAGAAGGCAAACACAAAACAACAACGATCAAAGAGGCAAGGCCTCCTGCCTGGGACCTCCTAACTACTCCTGGTCTTCGATCGGCCTCCATGTAGTAGTATCCGTCGGCAGTGGCATCTGGCTCCAGGGATCCACCATCTGGTTTCAACAACCGGAAAAGGGATAGTAAAGCAACCATGAGTACTCATCCAAAGTACTCGCAAGCATCAGATCTATACTAAGTATGCATTGGTATCAAATGGAAGGGTTGTATCTGTGGACTGAACTGCAGAATGCCAGAATAGAGGGGAATGCCTAGCCTATCGAAGACTAGCATCTTCAAGCAGCTCTAAGCATCCTGCACCATGTAGAAGAGTAAAGAATAGCATTTTAATTAACAAGCATGTTGTAGAATTAACGCCTAGGGATCCTTCGTCGGCTCCCTACGAGAAAGCAATCCCGGAGCCAGCATCTCCATCACATATCTCAAGTAACCAGTTCTAGTTGTAATAGATCGGGATACAAGTCTGAACGTCCATTACCGTGGACACAGTATTCGAATAGATAACTTCCCTGTAGGGGTGCACCACATTACCCAACACGCTCGATCACTCTGGCCGGACACACTTTTCTGGGTCAATGCCCGGCCTCGGAAGATCAACACGTCGCAGCCCTACCTAGGTTCAGCAGAGAGGTCCCAGTCGGTCTACATCCTAAGCACTCCGGGGTCTTGGGCCCATCGCCCGTTGCACTCCGGGTTGTTGCAAGCAGGGCAGACCAGGCACCACCTCTGGGGTGCCGGCCCAGCAGTGCCGCAATGCTGAACTAGACGTCTGACAAAGCTTCAGCTGATACTGCGACGCCGAGGCCCATAACTATTCTCACGTGGTGGTTAGTGCGTAAAGGCCAGAGGCCAACTCAGAACAAATACCCAAACCTGTTAGTGCATTGGGGGCTCATGGAGATGAGCAGAGACTCATGACAATGTGACCCCATCGCCCCGTCTCATGGACTTACGGCAAGGGCCCAAAATTCCCGGCCGTGCCTCGTAGGAAACTCACGGGTGCTCTACGGGCCCGCCCGACTTTCACATCAACTCGCGGGTACCCCTCGGGGCTGACCAGACTACAATAATGGTCTCAAGTAAAGTCCAGGTAACCGTGTGTCCAAAACATCAAGGGGGAAAACCCGAGGAATCACCCTCGGTGGATTCCACTCGATGTAATCATCAAGGTGAACATTGGAGGAATCACACTCGAGGTCCACACTTGAGAGGTTGCACGATAGAGCCGTATCGGGAATGGTGAAGGAGGAATACCCCTCATTGACCACAACCGAATAGCTACACTACAGAATTATCATCAGGAGTGTGTTACGAGGTATCATCCTCGGCACTCGATAGTAGCTCAGCAGAGTCGAGCAACAAAAGGGGTGTGATGTGATGTGAGGTGTCGGGCTCTGGTCGTTGATCACGTTGATCAAGTTGTCGATGATGAAGCAGGGGAAACAAGGACAAGGTGCGGGTCACTGATGGATCACTAACCAACCTATACTAAGCAGTTTAGGATAAGCAAGTAGGTAACAATAAACAGGTTACAAAAGCAGGCTATGCATCAAAATAGGAGCAATCAATTACAGTAGAAAAATCTAATGCAAGCATGAGAGAATGGAATGGGCGATATCGGGATGATCAAAGGGGGGGGGGCTTGCCTGGAAGCTCTGCTAAAAGGGAAGAAGGGTCGTCGTCGACGTAGTCAATCACAGTGGCACCAGCAACGGTCTCGGGTCTACCGGAGAGAAGAGGGGGAATAAACAATAAATACAGAGCAAACGAGTGCAATACTATGCATGACATGAAGAAACGCAATGCTAGATGCGACCTAACGCGGTACTACACGATACCGACGAAGGGGGAAAACATCCGGGAAAGTTTTCCAGAAGTTTGGCATTTTCGAACAGATGAAACGAAGGGGGACAGTTGCATGTTCGCTATGTCAGGGGCATGTGGCAGACAAACGGACCGCGTATTCGGAATCATCTCGTTGTTTTGAGAAACTTTCACGTATAAAACTTTTTCATCTGAGTTACGGTTTATTTTCTATGAATTTCTAAAGTTTTTAAACATTTCTGGAATTATCTCTAATTCAAAATTGGAATTATGATGTTAGCCTGACATCAGCATTCAACAGAGCGTTGACTGGTCAAACAGAGCAGGGGGACCCATCTGTCATTAAACTCACTAATTTAACAGGGTTAAATTAATTAATTTAGTTAATTAGACTAATTAAGCAAAGTTAGTTAGGTTAATCAATTACCTATTTAATTTTTTAGTTAATTTTATTTTAAAATTTCTTTTTTTAGAAAAGGGGGCATGGGTCCCGCTGTCATAGGCCAAGTGCCCTTAGCGGGGCGGGCCTAACGGGCAGTGGGCGCTGGGCGTTCATGCCCGAGGCCATAGCCACGCGCCGTAGGGCGAAGGCCCGGGGGCACGGCGAGACACCTGCTAGAGCGGTGCTAGGGAGGCGATGGTCGCGGTGATGGGGCGGCAGGGGAGCAGAGGGCGTGCGGCGGCGCGACTGCAGCGAGCGAGAGTGGCTGGAGATGGCGAGGCCACGAGAGGGGCTAGGAGGGCGCGGTTGGTCGGTCCGGCCGGCGCGGCCAGTGACGCGTGGTCTGGCGGCCACGCGAGGTGGGGGCAGCAACGCGACAGCGGGGCGACGAGCGCGCGGGCATCGGAGGCCAGGGGGTCGCCGACGCGGGCGGCAGAGGCTAGCAGCGGGTCAAGTGGGCAGGCGCGCACGGGTAGGCCGCGACGGAAGTAGAGGGGGGCGGCGAGCGGTGCGAGGACCGGCGGGTGCGGCAGGGCACCGCCGAGGGCAGGTGATACGTCTCCAACGTATCTATAATTTTTTATTGTTCCATGCTATTATATTATCCATCTAGGTATGCATTTATATGCTATTTTATATGATTTTTGGGACTAACCTATTAACCTAGAGCCCAATGCCAGTTTCTATTTTTCCTTGTTTTTAAGTATCGCAGAAAAGGAAAATCAAACGGAGTCCAATTGACCTGAAATTTCACGGAGATCATTTTAGGACCAGAAGAAGCCCACGGAGTACCGAAGGTGGGCCAGAAGAGTCCCGAGGCCACCACGAGGGTGGGGGGCGCGCCCTACCCCCCTGGGTGCGCCCCCTGCCTCGTGGCCGCCTCGGGGACTCCCCTGACTTGTCCCCGACTCCAACACCTCTTATATAACTCAAAACTTCTAGAAAGAAACCTAGATCAGGAGTTCTACCACCGCAAGCCTTTGTAGCCACCGAAAACCAATCTAGACCCGTTCCGGCACCCTGCCGGAGGGGGAATCCCTCTCCGGTGGCCATCTTCATCATCCCGGCGCTCTCCATGACGAGGAGAGAGTAGTTCACCCTCGGGGCTGAGGGTATGTACCAGTAGCTATGTGTTTGATCTCTCTCTCTCTCGTGTTCTTGATTCACACGATCTTGATGTATCGCGAGCTTTGCTATTATAGTTGGATCTTATGATGTTTCTTCCCCTCTACTCTCTTGTGATGAATTGAGTTTTCCCTTTGAAGTTATCTTATCGGATTGAGTCTTTAAGGATTTGAGAACACTTGATGTATGTCTTGCATGTGCTTATCTGTGGTGACAATGGGATATCACGTGATCCACTTGATGTATGTTCTGGTGATCAACTTGCGAGTTCTGTGACCTCGTAAACTTATGCATAGGGGTTGGCACACGTTTTCGTCTTTACTCTCTGGTAGAAACTTTGGGGCACTCTTTGAAGTTCTTTGTGTTGGTTGAATAGATGAATCTGAGATTGTGTGATGCATATCGTATAATCATACCCACGGATACTTGAGGTGACATTGGAGTATCTAGGTGACATTAGGGTTTTGGTTAATTTGCGTCTTAAGGTGTTATTCTAGTACGAACTCTTGGATAGATTGAACGGAAAGAATAGCTTCATGTTATTTTACTACGAACTCTTGAATAGATCGATCAGAAAGGGTAACTTTGAGGTTGTTTCATACCCTACAATAATCTCTTTGTTTGTTCTCCGCTATTAGTGACTTTGGAGTGACTATTTGTTGCACGTTGAGGGATAGTTATATGATCCAATTATGTTATTATTGTTGAGAGAACTTGCACTAGTGAAAGTATGAACCCTAGGCCTTGTTTCCTAGCATTGCAGTACCGTTTACGCTAACTTTTACCACTTGCTACCTTGCTGTTTTTATATTTTCATATTACAAAAACCTATATCTACCATCAATATTGCACTTGTATCACCATCTCTTCGCTGAACTAGTGCACCTATATAATTTACCATTGTATTGGGTGTGTTGGGGACACAAGAGACTCTTTGTTATTTGGTTGCAGGGTTGTTTGAGAGAGACCATCTTCATTCTACGCCTCCCACGGATTGATAAACCTTAGGTCATCCACTTGAGGGAAATTTACTACTGTCCTACAAACCTCTGCACTTGGAGGCCCAACAACGTCTGCAAGAAGAAGGTTGTGTAGTAGACATCAAGCTCTTTTCTGGCGCCGTTGCCGGGGAGGTTAGCGCTTGAAGGTATATCTTTAGATCTTGCAATCGAATCTTTTTGTTTCGTGTCTTATAACTAGTTTAGTTTATAAAAGAAAACTACAAAAAATATGGAATTGAGGGTGCCTCATATGCTTCATCTTTTTAATATCTTTCATGAAAATAAGGATTCCGATAATTGTGCTCAAGTGCTAGAAGAAGAATGCATTAGAATGTTTGGCACTAAATATTTGAATGATGAGCATGATTGCAATGTTGTTAGTATGAATTCCTTGAATATCCATAGTACTAATGATGATTGCACTAGTCATGATGAAAATGTTTCTTATAAGCATGTCAATTTTTGTGGAGTGCATTGGGTTTGCAAGTACACACCAAATAGGGAAGATAGATTTTGCAAGAGGCATAAGTGTTTATAAACTAAATGGTTGCAAGAAAGGCTAGATGTTTGTGCTGAAAATTTGAATTTTCTTAGCCATCCTTGTGAACTTTGCAATGAACATGGTCATTTAAATATCCAATGCCAATTGTTTCATGATTGAATTGTGTCCAAAAATTGTGATGACTTGATTTCCCTTGCACATCATAATGAACTTAGTTTGCTTATGGGTTATGAAGAAATGAAACGTATAACTAAGGATCTTCCAGAATTTCTCCTTGATAAAGTTCTTGATTTTGATTTAGAGGAAATTCATATGTATTGTGCAGTGAATTGCATTGAAAATCCTTATATTGCCAATTACATAAAGTCAAGAAAATAATTAGAAGATTAAGAGAATACTAATGAAAGGGAAGAGATTTCCCAATATCCTCTTATTTTTTCTTATGATGAATCAGGTAACGCGGAGGAGCCTTCTATCCAACCAATCTCATTAATAATGAGCTCCAAAAAGAGGATTAAACCCACACATGATGTGGAGAAGAAAAAGAAAAGACGGAGAAGCAAAGGTAATAAGGTATTCCTCCCAAATGATGTTGCTCCTATTACTCATTGTGATGATAATTGTTATATTATTGGTGCTATCCATACTATTAATGATGAGAGTGATTATGCTTATGATATGAAAAGGCCCAAGCTTGGGGATGCTATGTTTGATGAGAATGACATGTTTGAGAATGTATTTGCTACAATTAATGTTTGTCCCAAGCTTGGGGATGCTATGATTAATGAAGATGATATTTTTAGTCTCCCAAGTTTTGATGAGCAAATTTACTATGATGATAGCATGCCTCCTATTTATGATGATTATATTGATGAAAGTGGGTTCGGAAGAGTGTCAACTTTAGGAAGTAATGATCCTACTATTTTGGAGGATGTTGATCTTATTGTGATAATTATAAAAGTGGATTTGGAGAGTTCATGATTTTTATTTAGTAATGATTCCACTATCTTGGAAGAGGTTTCAATTGATTATGATGAGAACAAAGTTGCTACTTATGATGGTTATTGTGATGACACTTATGCTATAAAAAGTAGTGATGATTATATTTATACAACTTGCCATGATTATGATTACCATTTTTCTGAACATTACTCTTTTAATGTGGAAACAATTTATAGTATTCGAGTTTCTTATGATACTCCCACTATTCTGAATGAGAAGAATTTTGCTTATGTGGAGAATAGTAAATTTTCTATGTTTGTAGATCATGAAAATAATGCTTTATGTGATACTTATATTATTGAATTCATTCATGGTGCTACTGAAAATTATTATGAGGGAGGAATATATGCTTGTGGGAGTTGCAATAATATCAAGTTTCCTCTCTATGTGCTTAAAATCCGGAAGTTATGCTTGTTTTACCTTCCTATGCAAATTGATTCTTGTTCCCATAAGTTGTTTGCTCACAAAATTACTATGCATAGGAAGTGGGTTAGACTTAAATGTGCTAGTTATATTATTCATGATGCTCTCTTTATGTTTCAATTCTTATTTTTTATGTGAGCATCATTGAAACCATCATGCCTGGCTAGGGGCGTTAAACGATAGCGCTTGTTGGGAGGCAACCCAATTTTATTTTTATTCTTTGCTTTTTGCTACTGTTTAATAATAAATAATTCACATAGCCTCTGTTTAGATTTTTTTTTTATGTTTTAATTAGTGTTTGTGCCAAGTAGAACCTTTGGGAAGACTTGGGTGAAGTCTTTATGATCTTGCTGTAAAAAACAGAAACTTTAGCGCTCAGGAGATTAGCTGACATTTTTTACTCGAGAGTGTGGTTAGGTTGATTCTTATTGAAGATTATTAATAGACATATTCCTCATGTCCACCAATTTATTTCAGAACTTTTGGAGTGATAGAAGTATTCGAATGATACAGATTACTACAGATTGTTCTGTTTTTGTCATATTCTGTTTTTATTGTGTTGTTTGCATATTTTGATGAATCTATGAGTAGTATCGGAGGGTATGAACCATAGAGAAGTAGGCATACAGTAGATATTACACCAATATGAATTTATAATGAGTTCACAACAGTACCAAAAGTGGTGATTTATTTTCTTATACTAACGGAGCTCATGACATTTTCTGTTGAGTTTTGTGTTGTGAAGTTTTCAAGTTTTGGGTAAGATTTGATGGACTACGAATAAGGAGTGGCAATAGACTAAGATTGGGGATGCCCAAGGCACACCAAGGTAATATTCATGGACAACCAAGAGCCTAAGCTTGGGGATGCCCCGGATGGCATCCTCTCTTTTTTCTTCGTTCATCGGTAACTTTACATAGAGCTATATTTTTATTCACCACATGATATATGTTTTTCTTGGAGCGTCATTTTATTTTGTTTTGTTTTGATTTCTGTTTGAATAATATCCCAAGATCTGAAATTCTTAAATGTTAGAGAGTCTTCACATAGTTACATAATTTTCAACTACTCATTGATCTTCACTTATATCTTTCAGAGTAGTTTGTCGTTTGCTCTAGTGCTTCACTTATATCTTTTTAGAGCACGGTGGTGGTTTTATTTTATAGAAATTATTGATCTCTCATGCTTCACTTATATTATTTTGAGAGTATTAAACAGCATGGTAATTTGCTTAGGTTATGAAACTAGTCCTAATATGATAGGCATCCAAGAGGGATATAATAAAAACTTCCATATAGAGTGCATTGAATACAATGAGAAGTTTGATACTTGATGATTGTTTTGAGATATGAAGATGGTAATATTAGAGTCATGCTAGTTGAGTAGTTGTGAATTTGATAAATACTTGTGTTAGAGTTTGCAAGTCCCGTAGCATGCACGTATGGTAAACGTTGTGTGACAAATTTGAAGCATGAGGTGTTTCTTTGATTGTCCTCCAGATGAGTGGCGGTCGGGGACGAACGATGGTATTTTCCTACCAATCTATCCCCCTAGGAGCATGCGCGTAGTGCTTGGTTTTTGATGACTTGTAGATTTTTGCAATAAGTATGTGAGTACTTTATGACTAATGTTGAGTCCATGGATTATACGCACTCTCACCTTTTCATCATTGCTAGCCTCTACGGTACCGTGCATTGCCCTTTCTCACCTCGAGAGTTGGTGCAAACTTCGCTGGTGCATCCAAACCCCGTGATATGATACGCTCTATCACACATAAACCTCCTTATATCTTCCTCAAAACAGCCACCATACCTACCTATTATGGCATTTCCATAGCCATTCCGAGATATATTGCCATGCAGCTTTCCACCGTTCCGTTTATTATGACACGCTTCATCATTGTCATATTACCTTGCATGATCATGTAGTTGACATCGTATTTGCCGCAAAGCCACCATGCATAATTTCATACATGTCACTCTTGATTCATTGCCCATCCCGGTACATCGCCGGAGGCATTCATATAGAGTCATACTTTGTTCTAATATCGAGTTGTAATCATTGAGTTGTAAATAAATAGAAGTGTGATGATCATCATTAATAGAGCATTGTCCCAAATAAAAAAGGAGAAAGGCCAAAAAAAGAGAAAGGCCCAAAAAAGGAAAAAAAGAAATAAAAGAAATAAAAGGGGCAATGCTACTATCCTTTTTTCCACACTTGTGCTTCAAAGTAGCATCATGGTCTTTATGATAGAAAGTCTCTTGTTTTGTCACTTTCATATACTAGTGGGAATTTTTCATTATATAACTTGGCTTGTATATTCCAACAATGGGCTTCCTTAAATGCCCTAGGTCTTCGTGAGCAAGCAAGTTGTATGCACACCCACTTAGTTTTTTTGTTGAGCTTTCATACACTTATAGCTCTAGTGCATCCGTTGCATGGCAATCCCTACTTCTTGAATTGACATCAATTGATGGGCATCTCCCTAGCCCATTGATTAGTCGCGTCGATGTGAGACTTTCTCCTTTTTGTCTTCTCCACATACCCCCCATCATCATATTTTATTCCACCCATAGTGCTATATCCATGGCTCATGCTCATGTATTGCATGAAAGTTGAAAAAAGCTTGAGATTACTAAAGTGTGAAACAATTGCTTGGCTTGTCATCGGGGTTGTCCATGATGAGAGCATTCTTGTGTGACGAAAATGAAGCATGAACAAACTATATGATTTTGTAGGGATGAACTTTCTTTGGCCATGTTATTTTGAGAAGACATAATTGCTTTGTTAGTATGCTTGAAGTATTATTGTTTTTTATGTCAATATTAAACTTTTGTCTTGAATCTTTCGGATCTGAATATTCATGCCACAATAAAGAAAATTACATTGAAAATTATGTTAGGTAGCATTCCACATCAAAAATTCTGTTTTTATCATTTACCTACTCGAGGACGAGCAGGAATTAAGCTTGGGGATGCTTGATACGTCTCCAACGTATCTATAATTTTTGATTGTTCCATGCTATTATATTATCCATATAGGATGTTTTATATGCATTTATATGCTATTTTATATGATTTTTTTGGGACTAACCTATTAACCTAGAGCCCAGTGTCAGTTTCTGTTTTTTCCTTGTTTTTAAGTATCACAGAAAAGGAAAATCAAATGGAGTCCAGTTGACCTGAAATTTCACGGAGATCATTTTTGGACCAAAAGAAGCCCACGGAGTACCGGAGGTGGGCCAGAAGAGTCCCGAGGCTACCACGAGGGTGGGGGCGTGCCCTACCCCCTGCCTCATGGCCGCCTCGGGGACCCCCCTGAGTTGTCCCCGACTCCAACACCTCTTATATAACTCAAAAATTCCAGAAAGAAACCTAGATCAGGAGTTCCGCCGCCCAAGCCTCTGTAGCCACCGAAAACTAATCTAGACCCATTCCGTCACCCTGCCAGAGGGGAGAATCCCTCTTCGATGGCCATCTTCATCATACAGTGCTCTCCATGACGAGGAGGGAGTAGTTCACCCTCGGGGCTGAGGGTATGTACCAGTAGTTATGTGTTTGATCTCTCTCTCTCTCGTGTTCTTGATTCGCACGATCTTGATGTATTGCGAGCTTTGCTATCATAGTTGGATCTTATGATGTTTCTCCCCCTCTACTCTCTTGTGATGAATTGAGTTTTCCCTTTGAAGTTATCTTATCGGATTGAGTCTTTAAGGATTTGAGAACAGTTGATGTATGTCTTGCCTGTGCTTATCTGTAGTGACAATGGGATATCACATGATCCACTTGATGTATGTTTTGGTGATCAACTTGCGAGTTCTGTGACCTCATGAACTTATGTATAGGGGTTGGCACACGATTTCATCTTGACTCTCCGGTAGAAACTTTGGGACACTCTTTGAAGTTCTTTGTGTTATGAAAGTGCATTATATCAACTAGAGTGGTGTGATAGGCGATTTTTATGAATTCTTCACTTAGGAATTTGCAGGTGAGGAAATTCCTTAGCGAAGAACTACTAGCAGCGGAATAAGTACTCAAAATTAAACATAATGGAGCACAAGCATAGTCATCATGATGAAATAAAGACAAGCACAGAGTACAGAAAGCGTAAACACAAGATAACACAGGATGAAGACAAACAGACTGAAGAAATTGAACTGAGGAAATTGAGAAAGTCTTCAGTCAAAGTCTTCAAACACAGATACGAACAAGCACTCAACACGGTTATGAGGAAATGAAAGAGTTGAGGAAATAGAACCAGTGAGCTTGGTGAATACAATTATTTGGTAGACCAGTTCCAACTGATGTCTCAGTTGTACATCTGGTTGGAGCGGCTAGGTATTTAAACCTGAGGACACACAGTCCCGGACACACAGTCCTCACCGTATTCTCCTTGAGCTAAGCTCACACAGTCCTCTCCCAATCACTCGTGGTAAGTCTTCAGGTGACTTCCAAACCTTCACAAACTTGGTCACCCGGCGATCCACAATTCCTCTTGGATGCTCTAGACCTTGACGCCTAACCATCTGGAAGAAGCACAGTCTTAAAAGATAACAAGCGTCGGATCCACGCAGGATCAATCTCTTCAGTGATGCTCAATCACTTGGGGTTTGTAAGTGTTTGGGTTTGGGTTTTCCTCACTTGATTATTTTTGTTCAAAGTCCTCGGAGGATGGGATGCTCTCAAATGACAAATGTCAGTTTCTCTCGGAGCAGCCAACCTGCTAGTGGTTGTAGGGGGCGGCTATTTATAGCCTAGGAAGCAACCCGACATGATAAGACATAAATGCCCTTCAATGATATCACCGTTAGGTGGGTAGATAGTTTGGGACAGCTGGCGCATGACACAACAATGGTTGGAAATTTGAGTATCAAATTCCTCAGGGCTATCATGTTCCTCACTGTGTAGGCAATCCGCACTGGCGAATTCCTAACTCCTCCATCAGAACAAATTCCTCAGATACCAGAAGAACTTCGTCTCTGTCACTGAAGAATATGACTGAACTGTATGAGATTTCCAATGGCTTCACTCGAAGGGATTGGTAGGTGTAGGATTTTGAGTTGAGCATCACATGGAAATTTTTCCTTAGTATTTCCTCGACCCCTTTAACAGTACGGTGTTTCCTATGACTCAAGAAAGAGAAAATGAAACTACGAAAACAAAAGTCTTCAAGCTTCATGTTCCTCGAATGAATATCAAGTCTTTAGGATTGCACCAATTTCTTCACTTTCAAAGTCTTCAGAAAGTCTTCAGCAATCCAAAGTCTTCAGTCGAAGAACTTCATTTTTAGGGGTCGACTTTCTCTGTAAATATCAAACTCCTCATAGACTTATAGACCTGTGTACACTCAAAAACACATTAGTCCCTTAACCTATAAGTCTTCAATACACCAAAATCACTAAGGGGCACTAGATGCACTTACAATCTCCCCCTTTTTGGTGATTGATGACAATATAGGTTAAGTTTTCAACGGGGATAAACATATGTAGTGTAAATACTGATATTGAGGAATCTGATTGCAAGATATAGAAGAACTCCCCCTGAAGATGTGCATGATGAGGAATTTGCTTTTGAAGCATTGCACACTTGATGAGTAGAATCATGGAGATCTCCCCCTATATCTTGTAATTCATACACGCATTTGACATATCATAATGAGGAATTTGAAATGCATGATGAAATATGGTGACTGATGTAATTCAGCATGCGTGCATTAACATATATGAGGAATAAGCATGCAGAAAAAGAACATCAAAAGTATCAGAGCACCATCGGGTTTAAGTTTACAACTTGATCCAATAAAATTTCAGAAGAACGAGAGTTGTAACTTAGCAAAAAAAACGCCCATATAGACAGACCCGCTTGAAGACTAACTCAAAATTCTCCCCCTTTGTCATCGAATGACCAAAAGGATCAAAAATGAGGACTAACGCCCCTGAAGAATATCAAGTTGATGAAGAAGCGCCAGCGTTGTTGGGGTCATTTGTCATTGAAGGGCCGCAGTGTCGTCCAAGTCCTCGTACTTGTCGGTATCGCGTGATGAAGAATATGAGCTGGACACCAAAGAAGGAACCTTGACCTTCTTGAATTTCTTCGGTGGAGGTGCAGACCAGTCAAAATCTTCCTTGAGACCCATTTTCTTGATATCTTCTTCACCATACAGATGTGATAGAATGGCCCAGGTGCGACTGAAGACTTCATGGAGGTAGTAATGGTTTTTCTTCCCTGCATTGTGTGTAGCAGTCATATTGTGAAGAAATGAACCAAACTGACGCTTAACCCATTTATGGTTTCGATCCACCTTCTGGTGAAGACTAAGCAGAAGCTCACGGTCAGTCATCACACGAGGAGCAGTGGCTTGAGGAGTAGACTTGGGTGCATTGGCAGCAGAGTCATGTGTGGCAGAGTCATCATTGGTGCAATAAGATGCAGCTTTGCAAAACTGACCATCCAATGGATGAATGCCTTCATCAATGACTGCATGAGCCTTGCCCTTTTCATCAGTTGAAGTAAAAGCCTGCTTGAGGACTTCAATTGGGGGCAGATAGCTAAGGTGATTCTGAAAATTAGCCTTGTAGTTGAGTGAAGAACTTGTCCTGAGGAATCTCATGATCCAAGGTGCATAAGGTTTCAGCTCAAACGGAGAAAGTGCAGCATTTGCCAGAGTCCTCGTGAAGAAATCATGATAGTTGATAGGAATGCTATGAATAATGTTGAATAGCAGATTCTTCATGATGCCAACTATTTCTTCATCAGATGAGTCATGGCCTTTGATGGGACTCATTGTCCTCGTCAGAATGCGATAGACGGTTCTAGGCACATAAAGTAAATCCTTCACGAGGAATTTGGTCCTTGGGGCTTGACCGGGCTTCAAAGGCTTCATTAACACTTGCATTTAATGAGCTGTGAGTTCTGGTTCATGATACAGGCAGCAAGCTCCTTCACTGGGTGGACTGATGGGCAGGGCATGAAGCAATTCAGAGGCCGGTGCCTTATAGTGAGTATTTTCGGTCATCCAGTCCAAGACCCAGGTGTTGATATCTTCAGGATCACCTGTGATATGCAATGTAGCGTAGAACTAAAGAATAAGTTCTTCATTCCAATCAACGATGTCAGAGAAAAAGTTGAGGAGGCCTACATCATGAAGAACACTGAGCACAGGAGAGAAGCAAGGTAATGATTCCATGTCCACGTGAGGAATATGCTCATGGTAGAAGATTTTGTCTTTGTTGAAAAGCAGTGAAGAATAGAAGTTGTCCTGGCTTGCAGTCCAGAAACGCTTCCTCCTTAGACGAGCAGAGTCATAAGGATTGTAGTTACTGAAGAACACGTGCTCGCCGAAGAAATCATCAGCCTTGAATTTCTGCTTCTTTGAGAATGGATCCTTTGGCTTGGGGTGAGGAGTGTCAGTCAATTGCATCCCAACCTCCGGGATCTCGATCTCAGGTTCCACAGGCTGAGGAATTTCAGGTGATGCTTTAGTGGTAGCCTAGGACTTCAATTCTTCATCTACATGATCTTCAGCACTAGTTGCTGGAATTTCTTCATGGACAGACGGTGTGGCATGTGATTCATCAGATCCCATTTGTCCAGTAGTTACTGGGGACTGAGAAATTTGCTGGAATGGTGTGAAGAGTGGAGAGTTGGGGTGCTGACTTTCCCAAAATTCATCACTTAGCACGAGTGTGGTACAACCAATGTCCACATCTTTATCTCCCATTTCTTCAATGCCGGCCTCTTCAGCAGTAAACTGAGGCATAGGCGAGGAGACAACTGGTGTTGAAGGGATTGTATCCACTTCAATTTCTTCATCCATCTGCTCTGACGAAGTAGAAGAGGGATTCTTCATCAGATTCACTTGGAATCACATATTCTTCATCAAAAGGAACAAGGTCCTTTGATGGCATGGTTGAGATAGGAACAACATCAATGGGGTTTGCAAACAAGCTAGTCAATGGCTTCATCTTCTTCTGAGCTGAAGAATCTGATGCAGTTGATGCCTTCCTTTTCTTCACTGCTACACGCTCTGCAGCCTTGGTCTTCTTCACATCTGATGCAGATGGAAGGATAGGATTTGGTGTAGGTGCAAGAGGAGCAAAGGAATTTGGTTGAATTTCTTCAGGTACAACTGATGCAGTTGCCCTGACTTCTTCATTTTCTTCAAGCGCATTACTAATGGGTGCCCTGGCAATTTCTTCAGCGGCTGGAATGCAGTCATCAGCCCTGGAACTCACATTTTCTTCAGCAGCCTGATTGTCATCAGCGGTGCTGGCATTTTCTTCAGTCGGCTGAGCAGATGCTTCATCTTGAGGAATTTCCTGTTGCATTGGGGCTGCAACATTGGAAGTGAACTGTTTAGTTTTCTTTACAAATCTAACTTTGGCTCCTAGCCAGTCAGCATAATAGCGATCAAATTCATCACTCAGTTTCTTGATTTCAGATTGAAGAGCAACAAGTTCTTCAGGTGAAAGCTTCAGAACATTTTGCTTCAAAAAGCGCTCTTTCTTGTACTGCGCTTTCTTCACCCTCCTTCCCTGTTCAAATTTCCATTTCTCTTCATCAATGAAGTGAGTCAGTACATGACTTTGACCAGTAGTGAGGCTCGGCTCAGACAGAGGTGTGTTGGGGTCCTTGTGCCACAAGTCAGTGAAGTCTAGGATCAACTTTGGATCCAGCATTAATGGGACATTACTGCCTTTGGCTCTAGCGGCCCTGAGTTGCATGTCCCTGATGATTTCAGCAAGTTCTTCATCATCATCATCATCATCATCATCATCATAGGGCACTTGGAAAGCAACTTGTTTCTTGTGAGGACTTGGTCGAGGACCTCGTCCAGCAGTGGTCTTCTTCTTCAGAAGAGTGGGAGCAGCTGAGGAACTTGGAGCAGCTGAGGAAGTTGCAGAGGCTCCTGAGGCAATAGATATGCTTGTGGTCCTTTGGCATGTGGCGAGATGCACAGGTGTTGAGGATTTGGTCGGAGCAGCCAAAGACTTCGGCGGAGGAGGTGAGGATTTTGTAGAAGCA
Organism: Triticum dicoccoides; assembly: GCF_002162155.2. NCBI lineage: Eukaryota > Viridiplantae > Streptophyta > Magnoliopsida > Poales > Poaceae > Triticum > Triticum dicoccoides. Next base: position 494,422,745 of record NC_041388.1, on the reverse strand, counting down.
GGAGCAGCGTGAGGAATTGGCCTTGAGGGCTTTGAGGAATCTGGCCGTGAGGGCATAGCTAAGGAACTTGGCCGTGAAGGCATTGCTGGTGAAGCACTAGGCTTGTGAGCAGGCTTCTTTGGCATGGCCTTCTTCGGCTTTACAGAGGCCTCAACAGTAGCAGCAGCAGAGTCTTTATTGAATTTCCTCACTGCATCTTTTGCTTGTTTGGCTAACTTGGCCTGGCGCTTGGCCCATTCATCAGGATAATCCTCACCGCGCTTGAGGCTGGTGGGATCAGCTATTTGACCATGTGCCAACGGAGGTCTTGGGCATGGAGGATTTAGTGCAAATTTCTTCATATATCTGGGAGTGACATATCTATACTCCGTCCACTCTCTTGCCCATCTCCTCTCAATCTTTTGAATGCGCACCTTGCGCTGATTTTTATCTTCCTCAGGGGGTGTGCAGTACCCAACATAGATGTCCTCAGGGATTTCAAAGGCAGTGTTGACCTTAGGCCTCTTTTCTCCTTTCCGTGGCTTCTTACCATCAGCCATTTTCTTCAGTTGAGGAATTTGAACAATTGAATTCTCTGAAGAGGTATGCAACTTTTCTTCGAGGAACGCTGCAAATGAGTTAAGTTGATGAGAACCTTGTGATTCAACAGCTGACATGAGTACTTGTGAACAGAGTATAGTTGCGAGGAATTTGAAGAGGTCATATGCGTTCTCAGAAGCTTTTTATAAAGAACAAGTTTGAGTAATTTGACCAGATAAGACTTGAAGAATTTCACTAAGCGTTCTTTGTCTTAGGTTCCAGAGATGTATAGATCGAAAATCCACACATTTGAGGAATCTTGAAGAAAAACATAGCTTAGAGAAACTAATCAAGAGCAGATGACATGTGAGGTGTTTTAGTGTGTGAAGATATGAAGGAAAACACCTTTGATGATTTTGTAGAAAACATTTGAATCAAAGAGGGCAGTAAAAGTAACTTTTAATTACCCTGGACGAAGAACACGACGAACTGAAATGTGGAGATGTGAAGTTCGTCAGTGCAGATCTTCCACGCCCTAACTTGGCCGAGGAAGACAGCTATGGCGGCGGCGGAGTGAAGATTTCCGCGGCCGGCGCGAGTACGACAGCGATGAGGTCGAGGTAGTGAAGCTTTTCCTCACCGGCGACGATGATGTAGTGGCGGCGCTAGGGTTTGAGAAGCTCGAGCTGGAGAGAGGTCGAGTGGAGCAAAGAAAGTGAGGAAGGGGAAGGGGAGTATTTATAGCCATGGTGAAAATTGTTCGCTCAAAGAAATTGGACGAACGTGCCCCTGACCCTTCTCATTCGCTTAACATGTGTCACCCACGTACTGAGAGGTGGAGATCGTGTGCGATCGTGGGTGAATGGATAAGTATATCGTGGGATGCGGAACGGTTTGAGCGGCAAAGCCAAAAATTTAGATAAGATAGGTTTTAAAGTTCCGTTCGCAATTTCTTCAGCTGATAAGGACACAGTGAAGATTTTGAACGAGTTTCAAATAGAACGCACATGAAGAATTTATAAACAGATTAGGTTGAGTATAGCATAGAGGGGGAAGGGTCCGATCACATTCACTTAGCAGAAAAACCAACTTGAAGAAATAGCCATAAGTGAATGTTGTAGAGGAC
>NC_041388.1:494384600-494420628 GCF_002162155.2 Triticum dicoccoides | reverse complement strand
AAGACAATGCAAAACTGAAGAATTTGAACAACCGAGGAAATTCAATAAAACACAAAAAAAACTCAGATTGAGGATTTTCAACTTTTGGTGGTGGCGTGACCCACCATATAAGAATGATGATTTCAGACACCGCGTACAATTGTCGTAGGGTTCTGAGAATCAAATTCTTCGTTAATTTCTTCACACTTAGAGTGTTATTCTTCATTGATTGAAGAAAAACGTTTCTTCATGTGTTGCACATCTAAGTCATCAATTTTGCATAAGTGTTAGGATGAGTGTCCTTTTCAAAGAACATTCGAAGATTTTAAGATATTTAGCTCACATCGCAACATGCTAAATCTCTTCTCATCCAAGGGCTTTGTGAAGATATCGGCTAGCTGTTCTTCAGTATTCACATGCTCAATAGAAATGTCGCCCTTCAACACATGATCACGAAGAAAATGATGACGAATCTGGATGTGCTTTGTCTTCGAGTGCTGAACTGGGTTATGAGAAATCTTGATGGCACTCTCATTGTCACAGTAGAGAGGCACATTCTTCATGTTGACGCCGTAGTCCTTGAGAGTTTGCTTCATCCATAGCAATTGAGCACAACAAGAACCAGTGGCAATGTACTCAGCTTCAGCAGTAGATAGTGATACGCAGTTTTGTTTCTTCGAGGACCAACAGACCAAAGATCGTCCGAGGAAATGACATGTACCAGATGTTGACTTGCGGTCCACACGATCACAAGCATAGTTAGAGTCAGAATATCCAATGAGATCAAAAGCCGAGCCCTTGGGGTACCATAATCCAAGTGTTGGTGTGTCAGCTAGATATCGAAGAATATGCTTCACAGCCTTATGGTGTGATTCCTTCGGTGTAGCCTGAAATCGGGCATACAAGCAAACACTAAGCATAATATCTGGCCTAGATGCACATAAGTACAATAAAGAACCAATCATGGAGCGGTATACCTTATGATCGAAGTCGATAACATTTTCATCAGTGCACAGATGGCCATTTGTGGGCATAGGAATTTTGACGCCTTTGCAATCTTGCATGCCGAATTTCCTCAGTACATCCTTGAGGTATTTCTCTTGAGATATGAATATGTCATTGCGTTATTGACAAATTTGAAGACCTAAGAAGAATTTCAATTCTCCCATCATAGACATTTGATATTCTTCACTCATCATATAGGCAAATTCATCACACGCCCGTGGGGCCTGCTTGAGGCCATAGAGGGCCTTATTGAGTCTGAAGACTTTGTCAGGATGCTTTGGATCTTCCAAACCTGGGGGTTGAGCAACATATACTTCTTCCTCAAGCTTACCATTGAGGAATGCACTTTTCACATCCATTTGATATAGAGTGATATCATGATGGTTAGAATAAGCAAGTAAGATATGAATAGCCTCAAGTCTAGCAACAGGTGCAAAAGTTTCATCGAAATCAATTCCTTCAACCTGTGTGTAGCCTTGAGCTACAAGTCGTGCCTTATTTCTTACCACAAGGCCATTTTCGTCTTGCTTGTTGAGATAGATCCATTTTGTGCCAATGATATTATGCTTGCGAGGATCTGGACGTTTGACCAGTTCCCGGACGTTGTTGAGCTCGAACTGATGTAATTCTTTTTGCATGGCCTGAATCACTCAGGCTCCAGAAATGCTTCATCTACCTTAGTGGGCTCTGTGATAGAGACAAAAGCATAGTGCCCACAAAAGTTAGATAAATGTGAAGCTTTTGAGCGTGTGAGAGGACCTGGCACTTTAATGGCATTGATGATCTTTTCAACTTGCACTTCTTTTGCAATGCGAGGATGAGCTGGTTGTCATTGAGGAATTTGATCAGCATTTTCTTCAGCACCATTTTCTTTAGTATTTTCTTCAGGTGCATTAGCTCGACGTTCTTCATGTTCTGGAATGAATTCTTCAGCAGATTCTTTAGTAGGAATGACATCCTCAGTAGCCTTGAACTTGATAGTTTCCTTAGGTGCTGGTTCATCTATCACAGAAGGTAGGTGCTCTATTGGGTTTCTTGTCAGTGAGGAGTTCATAGGCAGTCTTTTTGAAAAATTTGTGAAGATATACTCTGTTGATGATGTGGCACGCAGTATCAATTGCATCAATCCAGCAACGACGAGGTGTCTTGTATTCATCAAGCATAGTGCGAGCCATCTCAACAAGAGTTCTGTTCTTGCGCTCCATGACGCCATTCTGACTTTTGCCTTTGTCAGCGAAGATGATATGCTTCAGATGCGATGGTTATAAGGGAGCAACCATCAATAGATTCTTGTCACCAGTCATGTGATTTGTACATCCACTATCGAGGACCCACTCAGTGGCTTTGGGTTGATCATCCTGCTGATGAATTAGTGCAACTTACGAACTCATATACTTCATTAGTGAAGAATATGACATCAATTTCATCAAGCAAGAGAACAGATAAAGCAGTATGAGGACGTGAGAAATGAAAGTTCATTTCTTCATGATTAGCATTCGTCCTTTCAGGCACATTCAGGTCTCTAGCAAATTCTTCAGACGATTACGTACGTCTGGAGACCTGACCCTGCAGAAGAGATTAGTTCTTTTTCTTCACCACCCACATCTGAAGGGGTGGCAAAGAGTTCATCACTCTGCGAGCTCCATACGAGAAAGGTGGCATAGAAGCCAGTCCATTTCGTTTCACATAAGAGGGGTTAGGATAAGCATATGAATAAGCAGAGAAATTCTTCGAGGACTTATGAACATAATGATTAGAAGAATAATGCTTATATTCATAGCCTTTAGCTCTTCCCTATGAAACAGAGTAGTTAGCACGATGATATTCATATGAGGACTTTGATCCTTTTGAGGAATTTGGTCCATATGAAGAATTTGATCTGAGGTTCCTATTTTTCACAGGTGGTGTCCTGAGGACATTCACCTGAAGACTTTCAAGGCACCTTTTGGAAACCCAAATTTTCTTCACAGGAGGACCGTTCCTGTAGTTAGTGCCAACATATCTAGCAAATATTTCACCATTCTGATTTTTGAACAGTTTATAGTTGGAGTCAAATGACTCATCATTAGAACGAGGAGATTCACATGCAAAGCCAGATAAGTTAGATGGATCAACTGGAGGTCCCTTTGCAGCAACCCATGAGGTTTTGGGGTACTGCTCAGGCTTCCAATATGTACCATCAGCATTGAGTTTTCTCTCAAAGGCAATACCCTCTTTCCTAGGGTTCCTATTGAGGATCTGATTTTTAAGCACATCACAAAGAGTCTGATGTCCTTTGAGGCTTTTGTACATGCCTGTCATGTACAATTCCTTCAGCCCTGCATCGTCAGTGATACTAACAATGTCCTCAGATGAGGAATTAGTGATAGCAGAGGCAAGTGAAGAATTTGAAACATTAGCAGCATTTGAACATTCAGGTGAAGAATTAGCAGATTCACGTTCAATGCACTTCAAGCATGGAGGAACAAATTCTTCCTGAGAATCACTGATTTGTTGAGCAAGTAATGAATCGCACTCCTTCTCAAGATCTTCATAACTCACTCTTAACTTTTCAAGATCTTGCTTTCTTTGAAGAAATTCATATGAAAGCTTCTCATGATCAGATAAGAGAGTGTTATAATGAGCTTGAAAGTTGTCAAACCTAGACTGAAGTCTCTGAAGATTTTCAGTCAAGGTTTTAGTGTGATCCATTTCTTCACCGAACATATCATCACTTTTGTCAAGCATGTTTTGAACCTTTTCAAAAGCCTTTTGTTGTTTTACAGCAATCTTAGCAAGTTTGGAGTAGCTGGGTTTGAGGTTTTCATCAGATTCATTCTCACTTGATTCAGAGGAGGGGTATTTGAGTACCTTGGCACCTTTTGCCATGAAGCAATAGGTGGGTGCGTAGTCGTCATTGTGTCCATCAGCCATGTTGGTGAAGCCATTTTCTTCAGAGTTAAAGATGGACTTGCTGACGAAAGCAGTAGCGAGAGCCAGGCTCGCCACACTAGACTCAGACTCCTCAGATGCCTCCTCTTCCTCATGTTCCTCAGATTCAGTCTCAGAGTCCATTTCCTTGCCAATGAACGCCCGAGCCTTCTTGGAGCTGCTCTTCTTGTAAGATGAAGACTTCGAGGATTTTGAGGATTTCTTCATTTTCTTCGCATCATCAGAACTGTAATTCTTGTATTTCTTCTTATTTGATTTCTTTTCCCGCTGAGGACAATCTTGAATGTAGTGTTCGGGTTTCTTGCATTTGTGACAAAGCCTCTTCTTGTAGTCACTGGATAAGGAATCATTGCTCCTTGAGAATTTTCCAAAGCGACCACGTCTTGAGAACTTCTAGAATTTCTTCACGAGCAGTGCTAGCTCATGGCTCAGTTCTTCAGGATCACCAAGGCTGCTAGCAGAATCTTCATCTTTAGATTCAGACGCTGCCTTGGCCTTCAGGGCACGTGATCTGCCATAGCTCGAACCATAGAGATCTCTCTTCTCAGCAAGCTGGAACTCATGAGTATTTAGCCTTTCGAGGATATCAGCAGGATCAAGTGACTTGTAATCAGCACGTTCTTGTATCATCAATGCTAGAGTATCAAATGAGGAATCAAGCGATCTCAGCAATTTCTTCACCACCTCATGGTCGGTGATGTCAGTGGCATCAAGTGCTTGAAGCTCATTTGAGATGTCAGTGAGGCGATCGAAGGTTTGGTGAACATTTTCATTGTCGAGTCTTTTGAAGCGGTTGAAGAGGTTGCGAAGAACATTAACTCGAGAGTCACGCTGGGTTGAGACTCCTTCATTGACCTTGGACAGCCTATCTCGGATAAGTTTAGCAGTTTCCAATGTACTCACTCTTCCATACTGTCCTTTGCTCAGATGGCCACATATGATATTCTTCGCTTGAGAGTCGAGTTGCTTGAATCTCTTCACATCAGCAGCATTCAGAGAAGGTGTGACTGAGGGAACACCATTTTTCACAACATACCAGAGATCGTTATCAATTGCCTCAAGATGCATTCGCATCTTATTCTTCCAGCAGAGACCTTGATCATACCTGCGGTCGACATAACTAAAACTCCAGGAGGTTAAACCAAAATTACACAGAACAAGGGAGTATCTTGCTCTGATACCAATTGAAAGTGCGTTATATAGATTAGAGGGGGTGAATAGGCGATTTTTATGAATTCTTCACTGAGGAATTTGCAGGTGAGGAAATTCCTTAGCGGAGAACTACTAGCAGTAGAATAAGTACTCAAAAGTAAACATAACAGAACACAAGCATAGTCATCATGATGAAATGAAGACAAGCACAGAGTACAGAAAGCGTAAACACAGGATAACACAAGATGAAGACAAACAGACTGAAGAAATTGAACTGAGGAAATTGAGAAAGTCTTCAGTCAAAGTCTTCAAACATACATACGAGCAAGCACTCAACACAGTTATGAGGAAATGAAAGAGTTGAGGAAATAGAACCAGTGAGCTTGGTGAAGACAATGATTTGGTAGACCAGTTCCAACTGCTGTCTCAGTTGTACATCTGGTTGGAGCGGCTAGGTATTTAAACCTGAGGACACACAGTCCCGGACACACAGTCCTCACCGTATTCTCCTTGATCTAAGGTCACACAGACCTCGCCCAATCACTCGTGGTAAGTCTTTAGGTGACTTCTGAACCTTCACAAACTTGGTCACTCGGCGATCCACAATTCATCTTGGATGCTCTAGACCTTGACGCCTAACCGTCAGGAAGAAGCACAATCTTCAAAGATAACAAGCGTCGGATCCACACAGGATCAATCTCTTCAGTGATGCTCAATCACTTGGGGTTTGTAAGTGTTTGGGTTTGAGTTTTCCTCACTTGATGATTTTCGCTCAAAGTCCTCGGAGGATGGGATGCTCTCAAATGACAAGTGTCAGTTTCTCTCGGAGCAGCCAACTAGCTATTGGTTGGAGGGGGCGGCTATTTATAGTCTACGGAGCAACCCGACATGATAAGACATAAATGCCCTTCAATGATATGATCGTTAGGTGTGTATATAGTTTGGGATAGCTGGTGCATGGCACAACAACGATTGAAAATTTGAGTATCAAATTCCTCAGGGCTATCATGTTACTCACTGTGTAGGCAATCCGCACTAGCGAATTCCTAACTCCTCAGTCAGAACAAATTCCTCAGAGACCAGAAGAACTTCGTCTCTATCATTGAAGAATATGAGTGAACTGTATGAGATTTCCAATGGCTTCACTCGAAGGGATTGGTAGGTGTAGGATTTTGAGTTGAGAATCACATGGAAATTTTTCCTTAGTATTTCCTCGACTCCCTTTAACAGTACGGTGTTTCCTATGACTCAAGAAAGAGAAAATGAAACTACGAAAACAAAAGTCTTCATGCTTCATGTTCCTCGAATGAATATCAAGTCTTCAGGATTGCACCAATTTCTTCACTTTCAAAGTCTTCAGAAATCCAAAGTCTTCAGTCGAAGAACTTCATTTTTAGGGGTCGACTTTCTCTGTAAATATCAAACTCCTCATAGACTTATATACCCGTGTACACTCAAAAACACATTAGTCCCTTAACCTATAAGTCTTCAATACACCAAAATCACTAAGGGGCACTAGATGCACTTACATGTTAGTTGAATAGATAAATCTGAGATTGTGTGATGCATATCGTATAATCATACCCACGGATACTTGAGGTGACATTGGAGTATCTAGGTGACATTAGGGTTTTGGTTGATTTGCGTCTTAAGGTGTTATTCTAGTACGAACTCTAGGATAGATTGAACGTAAAGAATAGCTTCATGTTATTTTACTACGGACTCTTGAATAAATCGATCAGAAAGGATAACTTTGAGATGGTTTCGTACCCTACAATAATCTCTTCGTTTGTTCCCCGTTATTAGTGACTTTGAAGTGACTCTTTGTTGCATGTTGAGGGATAGTTATATGATCCAATTATGTTATTATTGTTGAGAGAATTTGCACTAGTGAAAGTATGAACCCTAGGCCTTGTTTCCTAGCATTGCAATACCGTTTACGCTCACTTTTACCACTTGCTACCTTGTTATTTTTATATTTTCAGATTACAAAAACCTATATCTAGCATCAATATTGTACTTGTATCACCATCTCTTTGCCGAATTAGTGCACCTATACAATTTACCATTGTACTGGGTGTGTTGGGGACACAAAAGACTCTGTTATTTGGTTGCAGGGTTGTTTGAGAGAGACCATCTTCAACTTACGCCTCCCACGGATTGATATATTTTAGGTCATCCACTTGAGGAAAATTTGCTACTGTCCTACAAACATCTGCACTTTGAGACATCAGCAGGCGAGCAACAGGCCCGTAGCAGTAAAGCAACTCGCAGCGACGCGGCAGCAGACCCGCGGGCATAGGCGCGCGCGCACGAGGCCCAGCCAGGGCACAGGCAGGGGAGCCGAGGGTGGCGCAGGCAGCAGCAGCGGCTAGCGGGAGTGGGAGCGGAGTTCGGTCGTGGCAACGACGAGTGCGGGAGTGGCGGCTATGGCGACGGACGAAAGAGGGGAGAGTGGGGAATCGTTGCGGCTCACCGAGAGGGCGCACGAGGGCCCGATAGTGGGTTTAGGAGCTGCAGTGGGCGTCGGCGTTGAAGAAGACAGCGGCAACCGAAGCGGAGGAAGATGGCGATCCGGCGAGGCAGAGGGGGCTCCGAGGTCGAAGAGGTCCACGCGGTCGACGTAGCCGACAACGGCGATGCGTACGGACACGCAGCTAGACCGCGGGGAGGCCGAAGGGCGCGAGGGCGAGCTCGGCCATGGCGACGACGACGCGGGTGGATCTAAGAAGAGAGAGAGAGCGACGAGGAAGAGAGGGGGAGGCTGAGTGGATGAGAACGAGAGAGGGAATCGAGGGGGCGAGGGGGGTTCCTTATCCCCTCACTGGCGACGACGAGCTGGCTCGGTGGCGACCATGCCCCTGTAGCGGCACGGTCGACCGAGACAACCGGTGGGGTGGGAGAGTGGGCCATTGGGCTGGCCTGGGGGTGGACCGATGCCAAGTGGGGGACGGGGCCTCTCCCCTTTTTTGGCTTCTCCCTTTCTTTTATTTAGTTTTGATTTTTCTTTTTCTTTATTTTAAATTTGAATTTGGAACCGACTTCGAATCAACGCGAGCTTAAAAAGTAAAAATCGATGACATAGCACCATTAGCATGATTACTGTTGCATAATTATCCATGCGTTACGCTTTGGTCCCGGTTCGTGAGTGAATCGAGATTAATGACCTTACTCGGGCCTCAATCAAAACCCGGTTTTCTATTAGTGAAAAGATTGAACATCCTTCGCACAATAACTCAGGGAAATCTTATACTACAAAGCTTGGGGCAGATACTAGCTAGGTTCTCCTAAAAAGATTTACTATGTTTAAGTATTTTCTTCAAAAAATGCATCGTACAGTTGCTACATTAAACATTATTAGTACTCTCTTTGATCAATTTTATTCTGCACATAAAATTTGGCTAAAATAAAACTTCGTTCAAACTTCATGAAGTTTGATCATATTTGTATGAAAATATCAACATTCACAATATGAAATGAATATTATTAGATGCGTTATGAATTTAATTTTATATTATATAATTTATTAGGGTAGATTCAATATTTTTCATACAAATATGTCAAACTTTGTGAAGTTTCTTTTGCGAGGTAAATAGGAAGTTTGACATCAGACAAATCTTATGTATGGTCTTATATATACATATATGAAGAAAAAACCGGAGGGAGTACATGACTCTTGTTGCACGTCATCAAACCTACTAATCTTTTGTATACAGATTGCACCACAAAATAATTTGAAAACTGAAATCATTTGGACGAGCAAAAGGCTAAACAAAACCAGATATAACAACGTATAACAACCAAAATGAAACGACCAGCTAGAAAGTTAAAAAAACAACAAGTGTCACCCACTCACCCCCCGTCAATGGCGCAGAGACCTACTCGTCTCCAGGACGGCCGCCGAGATGCGTCTGCTTCATCTTCGTCAGCTCCTTCCTCCTCTTTCTCGCCTCCGCTGCCATCACCGCCCTCTCTCTGTCTCCCGCCACAGCACGGCTGCCGCCGCTCTCGGCGCTCGTCGCACACTTCCTGTCGACGTCAAGCCCCAGCGTGAGCGAGCACGGGTCGTCGTCGGTGTCCTCATCGGCCGTTCCGCCGCAGGTACCCTGGCTGGCGCCCCCGCTCGTTGTCTCATGGAGCGGCTGCGCGTAAGATGCCGCCGGCGAACCATGTGGGTCGGTGACGACGGGGTAGTACCACGCGCAGGGCGGAAAGCAGAGCGGCGGGGCATGTCCAGTGCTGATGGCGCCGCCCGGGTTGCTGGCGTTCGGATTGTACCCCGGCCAAGAGCCCCAGACATACGGCACCGGCACGGCTGGGGGCCCAGCTGTTGCGTAAAGGAAGCCCGGCCCAGGGGGTGCGTCCAGCGGGGCCGCCGTGGACAGCGTGGCTTCTGCCCGCTGCTCCGCTGGTGGCGTCGTGTCCATGGACGTTACCACCGGCGGCGGCGCCTTCTCTGCCGTCTTCGCAATAACCTGTAGATGGAGAAAAGCATTCACGATAGTCAGGATCACAGCAAGCTTTCGCTCCAGGTGTTTGGTTCTGGTTTCACACAGAAGGACGATTCAAAAACGCCATTGGTAAAGCTCCAAAGACCTGGACAAGCCGGCAAAAAGCTCGTCTCAACAAGCAGGGCAACCTACCTAGCTACTCCTACGTCTCTTGTCGGCATGAGCGGTAGAACAGCAGAAGCGTGTGCGGCAACTTTGGGCCACAAATTAAAGAAGAAAGCAATCTTGGCAGAAAGCCAAATATAGAAAACACGGATGTCGTTTTATCCATACATATGGCATCAAGAACTACGTACTCCAGCTCGGTACTTGGGTTCCAATTCGACTATGACTTGTACTAGTATTTCCGATGACTGCTTGATGGCCTACCTAGCGACTACTACTGAACTGGGGTACTACAGTAGTAAAGTGCAGTCATGTGGCTCGCTTTCAGGGGAACAACTGGAGGCTCCGAACATGCTAGATTCTCTCTGCCCTGACTCTAGTAATTACTCCTACTAATAAAGATCACTAAAATAATGGAAGCGGCAGATGATGTCGTGCCTGTTCTTTCAGCTGCTTGTTCGTCTCCTGGAGTGTGAGATACTCTTGCATCACCGTCTCCTTCTCCTGCGCAAACAAAGGGAGAATTAACATAGGTTAAGCCTAAAGTTTGTTCCTGCTAATTGCCATTCTTGCTGCTACATAAACCTATCGGTATTACCTTCTTCATGCTCTCGTTTTGTGACGACAAGTCCGCAACTTTCCTCGCCAGTTCGTCTCGGATCGCCTAAATTAAGACAACACTATATAAAGCTGGAGTAGCTCGCATGAATTGTATACAGAGAGATGGTTTTATACCAACGCTGTGAAAGCCAAGATATTATAACCTGACGGCGGAGTATGGTTTGGCGCGCAGACTCCCGGTTCGCGAGCACGCGCCGCAGCCGCTTTGCCTCCTTCTCAGCCTGTTGGATCCGCACAAGAAACTAGGGGTCAAGTGAGAGCCGGCACAGGTTTGCATCCACGCGACATAGCCGCTGAGTTACCTCGGTGAGCGTATGCCGGGGCCTTGGGCCGTAGCCGCCTCCACCTGGAGCCGCCGCGGCCACCCGCGCCTGCTGCGAGGGACACCCGGCGCTGGAGCTGCTGGAGCACGACGACGCCTGGATGCCGACCTTGCCCAGCTCCAGGCTCAGCCTCGTGCTCGCCAGCTCCTCCTCCTCCTCGCGGCTGGCGCCATGCTGCGGCGCCGCCGGGTGCGCGGCGGGAAGAGCTGCTGGCCCCGAAACGCCGGCCATGTTGGCCAGTGCCATGGCCGCGTCGAGCTCGACGTCGCCCGAGACGCCTCGGCGGCATTGCCGCTGGCCGCTACGATCAGACATGGGAGCAACCGGGACAATCTGGGCATCTGCAGCAGACACGGGGTGGGAGTTGATGCCAAGGCGAAGGGAAGGGCGGCGGCCGGTGCCCTGCTCAAGTACACACCTTGCCCTGGCCCGTGCCCGGCCGCCACGTCTCCACGCCACAGGACGTCACGTAGGTAGCACGGACACGTGGCGGACATGCGTCAGCCGTCCGCTCGCTTCCTCCCGGTGGGCCATTGGCGTCAGTGGGATGTGGCGCCGTGTGGTAGTATGGCCGCATCGGACTTACACATGGACCGCTGAACAGCCAGGAGGAGCAGTGGAAGCTCGGTGCCCTCCACGGGTGTGGGACCCAAAGGGCAAAGATGGGGCCGCGCGGTCAGTAGGAGGAGCAAACGGTGCCGCGTGTGAACGGGACATGACAGGCTGCGGGCGGGGGGGCGGGCAACGGCCTGGAAGACCACGCTTGGCTCAGTCGGTTGAGATGGTGTTTGGTTCTCTAGTCCTATGCCTTTTTAGTTTGTAGGATTTTTAAAAAAAAACTTTAAAAGAGGTGCTTATAAGGACTTTTAGCAAAAAGTCTTAAAAAAATCACATCCTGTTTGATTTACTAGGGACTTTTTATAGTCCCAACACAAAAAAGTCCCTGAAACTAAACACCCCCTGAGTATCACTGAGTCGGAGAAGTTACCTGGCTGCTAAGGCTGGTCGTAATGATAGTATCATAGATAGTATCATGCATGTCAACTAGACTATTTTGCTGAGGTGGCATAAAATTAAATGAAAAAAAGAGCGTTGAGTATCATATTATGATACCGTATCATATTAAATACTATGCTAATATGTGTCATGCATGGCAATAAATAAGGCTACCTACAGTACTAGTATATGATACTGTGCATTACGGAGGTAGTATCATACCTTAGTATCATGTGCATGATACTAAGGTATGATACTACCCATTACAAGCAGCCTAAGAGCATCTCCAACAGGCGCCCAACGCTCCGCGCGCTAAAAACTGCTTTGTCGCGCATCCATCGTCTGGTTTAGCGCGGCGCGCAGCACTGGCTCCAGTAGCCGCGTTAAAATGCAGCGCGCGCCGCTCCAGCAGCGCGCGCTCATTCTATAATATTTTTACATCGGAAGCATAGATAAAAAATGATAGATTGCATAAATAAAAAACGATGCAAAGGTATTTTACATCGGTGCAACTAGATATTTAGTTTGAAAGCATAGATAGATAAAACTACGGTGCAACTAGATAGAAACTACCACGGCATACATAGATAGAAACTACTCCAAGTCGCTACCATCATCACCATCATCATCCTCGTCGGTGTCGTCCGAGGTATCGAGCCACATGTCGAACCAACGTTCATCGTCTGCCATGAAGATCGACCTCCCACCTGCTGCAACGATATCGGACTACGCATTCGCCAATGCCTTCCGCCGACGCCGGTCCGCCCGCTTCGCGCGGCGCCTTGCCTCATCTCCGCCCAGTAGGCACGCTTGTCCTCCTCGGCGATGACGAGGCGGCGCAGCCGCCGAGCGTGGTCGGCACGGTCCATGTCGGTGATGAGACGCGGCGGAGGGGCGACGCGCTGCGCCTCCTCGCCGTGAAGACGTCCCGGAAGTTCATCTGCGACCGGGGCCTCTCCAAGCGCCACGCCGTCGCGTCGTACGCGCGGGCTGCCTCGTGCGTGCTCCGGAACGACCCGAGACCGAGCCGGACGTCGCCGGACCAGATCTCGGTGGAGTACCAACCGTTGGGACGCTTGCGGACGCCGCGGTAGCCCGAAGAACCCCGGCGGCGCGGTGGCATGGTGGCGCAGAAAGCGGCGAAGCGGCGAGGTGGCGAAGCGGTGAGGTTGCGAGGGGAGGGCGCGTGGAAGTGTTCTGTGCGCATGGCGAACGCGGGATTTTATAGGCGCGCGCGAAGCGGCGCGCCAAATCTACCGCCCCGCGTGCCGCTTTCTTCCGCTCGCGCGCAAACGCTTCCCTCGCGCGGTAAGTTCCCGCCACCGCTGGAGCGCGCGGAACCAGCCGGCGCGTGCTAAAACCAAACTTTACGGCGCGGGCGCGCCTTTTGCCACGCCTGTTGGAGATGCTCTAAGGCCAACTCGCGCGGCCCCTTCCCCTCCGGACCCGTCTGTTTAGGGCAAAACAGACAGACCCCATGGCCCAACGCACGATGGTCTGAGCTCATCTGAGTTGTTTTGTGTTCGGGCCGATCTATTTCGAATGCAAACATGCGTCGGGTTTAAGTCGCGGTGGATAGCAAACGGACGCGTCGCTTGTCCAAGTCGGAGCCGCGTGGCAGGCGCCCACCTACCTCCCACCTGCCAACATCAAAGCGCACGCGCGGCCAGCCCCACCTGTCATCTGCCCAGCGAACGGTCGCCGTCCTTCTTAAATGGGAAGCCGTGGACCGGTCGTCGTCTACACTCCCCACTCCAGCCCTCTTTGCCCCCTCAAAACCCGACACGCCCCAAACCCTAGCTCTCCCTCTCCCCGTTCTCAATCTTGACGGCCAGCCGCCTCGCAACCATGAGGTTCTGGAACTCCGGCCGCAAGGGGAAGCACGACCGCGATGTTGGCTCGTCCTCGGGCCACCGCCGCGGTTCCGTGAAAGAGGAGCCTGCATCACCACCGTGTTGGGCCCCCGCGCCTGCCCCATTCACCATCGGCCCTACGACCGGCGACGAGCGCGGCCGGCAGTACATCAGCATGGATATATGTCGGTGTTATTGGGAGACGAGGACGCCGCTTCCGTGGAGCGACTTGCACCTCCCCAATAACTGGCACCTCTCCGCCGACCGGGTGCCGGTCCCACCGGTCCCGACGAGCGGATGTACCCGCCGCCAGGAGATCGAGCGTCGCCGCCTCATCCCCGACGACATCTTCTACGACCCCAGGTACGCCCCGACTCCGGGCTCTGGGACACGTGGTTAAGGGATGAGCACGACATGCGCGCGCGCCTTCTTCTTCGCCGGCACCTCGTTGGGGCCACAGCGGCCACGTCGAGAGCGCGGAGTGGCTGCTCCCCAGGTGCGCGGCCTCACGCCCACGCCGTCGCCTTCACTATCTCCGTCGCCACCTGAAGGAAATATGTCCTAGAGGCAATAATAAAGTTATTATTTATTTCCTTATTTCATGATAAATGTTTATTATTCATGCTAGAATTGTATTAACCAGAAACATAATACATGTGTGAATACATAGACAAACAGAGTGTCACTAGTATGCCTCTACTTGACTAACTCGTTGAATCAAAGATGGTTAAGTTTCCTAGCCATAGACATGAGTTATCATTTGATTAACGGGGTCACATCATTAGAGAATGATGTGATTGACTTGACCCATTCCGTTAGCATAGCACTTGATCCTTTAGTTTATTGCTATTGCTTTCTTCATGACTTATACATGTTCCTATGACTATGAGATTATGCAACTCCCGTTTACCGGAGGAACACTTTGTGTGCTACCAAACGTCACAACATAACTGGGTGATTATAAAGGTGCTCTACAGGTGTCTCCAAAGGTACTTGTTGGGTTGGCGTATTTTGAGATTAGGATTTGTCACTCCGATTGTCGAAGAGGTATCTCTGGGCCCTCTCGGTAATGCACATCACTTAAGCCTTGCAAGCATTGCAACTAATGAGTTAGTTGCGGGATGATGTATTACGGAACGAGTAAAGAGACTTGCCGATAATGAGATTGAACTAGGTATTGAGATACCGACGATCGAATCTCGGGCAAGTAACATACCGATGACAAAGGGAACAACGTATGTTGTTATGCGGTCTGACCGATAAAGATCTTCGTAGAATATGTAGGATCCAATAGGGGCATCCAGGTCCCACTATTGGTTATTGACCAGAAAGGTGTCTCGGTCATTTCTACATAGTTCTCGAACCCGTAGGGTCCGCACGCTTAACGTTCGTTGACGATATAGTATTTATGAGTTATGTATGTTGGTAACCTAATGTTGTTCGGAGTCCCGGATGAGATCACGAACATGACGAGGAGCTCCGGAATGGTCCGGAGGTAAAGATTCATATATTGGATGATATGGTTAGGCCAAGGTGTCAAGCCCACGGGGCTATAAGTCGGTGCAAAAGGAGTTTTGCGGAGGCCAGGGGGCCAAACGCCGGAGACCCTGGCGTCTGACCCTGGGCCAGACGCCGAGGCCCATGGCGTCTGGGCCAGACGCCAAGGATTGTGGCATTTGGTCCTGGAGTCCGAGTGGGACTCTTGCCTTTCAGGCAAAACCGACTTTGAAGAGGCTTTTGCTCCAAGTTTCGACCCCAGGGCTCAACATATAAATAGAGGGGCAGGGCTAGCACCAAAGACACATCAAGAAACACCAAGCCATGTGCCGACAACCTTGTCCCCTCTAATTTATCCTCCGTCATAGTTTTCATAGTGCTTAGGCGAAGCCCTGTGGAGATTGTTCTTCACCAACACCGTCACCACGCCGTCGTGCTGCCGGAACTCATCTACTACTTCGCCCCTCTTGCTGGATCGAGAAGGCGAGGATGTCACCGAGCCAAACGTGTGCAGAACTCGGAGGTGCCGTGCTTTCGATACTTGGATCGGTCGGATCGTGAAGACGTACGACTACATAAACCGCGTTGATATAACGCTTCCGCGAACGGTCTACGAGGGTACGTAGACAACACTCTCCCCTCTCATTGCTATGCATCACCGTGATCCTGCGTGTGCATAGGAATTTTTTGAAATTACTACGTTCCCCAACAGTGGCATTTGAGCCAGGTTTTATGCGTAGATGTCATATGCACGAGTAGAACACAAGTGAGTTGTGGGCGATATAAGTCATAGTGCTTACCAGCATGTCATACTTTGGTTCGGCGGTATTGTTGGATGAAGCAGCCCGGACCGACATTACGCGTACGCTTACGCGAGACTGGTTCTACCGACGTGCTTTTGCACACAGGTGGCTGGCGGGTGTCAGTTTCTCCAACTTTAGTTGAACCGAGTGTGGCTACGCCCGGTCCTTGCGAAGGTTAAAACAACACCAACTTGACGAACTATCGTTGTGGTTTTGATGCGTAGGTAAGAACGGTTCTTGCTAAGCCCAGTAGCAGCCACGTAAAACTTGCAACAACAAAGTAGAGGATGTCTAACTTGTTTTTGCAGGGCATGTTGTGATGTGATATGGTCAAGACATGATGCTAAATTTTATTGTATGAGATGATCATGTTTTGTAACCGAGTTATCGGCAACTGGCAGGAGCCATATGGTTGTCGCTTTATTGTATGCAATGCAATCGCCCTGTAATGCTTTACTTTATCACTAAGCGGTAGCAATAGTCGTAGAAGCATAAGATTGGCGAGACGACAACGATGCTACGATGGAGATCAAGGTGTCGTGTCGGTGATGATGGTGATCATGACGGTGCTTCGGAGATGGAGATCACAAGCACAAGATGATGATGGCCATATCATATCACTTATATAGATTGCATGTGATGTTTATCTTTTATGCATCTTATCTTGCTTTGATTGATGGTAGCATTATAAGATGATCTCTCACTAAATTTCAAGATAAAGGTGTTCTCCCTGAGTATGCACCATTGCCAAAGTTCGTCGTGCCCAGACACCACGTGATGATCGGGTGTGATAAGCTCTACGTCCATCTACAACGGGTGCAAGCCAGTTTTGCACACGCAGAATACTCAGGTTAAACTTGACGAGCCTAGCATATGTAGATATGGCATCGGAACACTGAGACCGAAAGGTCGAGCGTGAATCATATAGTAGATATGATCAACATAGTGATGTTCACCATTGAAAACTACTCCATTTCACGTGATGATCGATTATGGTTTAGTTGATTTGGATCGCGTGATCACTTAGAGGATTAGAGGGATGTCTATCTAAGTGGGAGTTATTAAGTAATATGATTAATTGAACTTAAATTTATCACGAACTTAGTCCTGGTAGTATTAGCATATCTATGTTGTAGATCAATAGCTCGCGTTAAGCTCCCCTATTTTATTTTTTGATATGTTCCTAGAGAAAACTAAGTTGAAGGATGTTAGTAGCAATGATGTGGATTGGATCTGTGATCTCAGGATTATCCTCATTGCTGCACAGAATAATTATGTCCTTGATGCACCGCTAGGTGACAGACCTATTGCAGGAGCATATGCAGACGTTATGAACGTTTGGCAAAGCTCGGTATGATGACTACTTGATAGTTTAGTGCACCATGCTTAACGGCTTAGAATCGGGACTTCAAAGACGTTTTGAATGTCATGGACCATATGAGATGTTCCAGGAGTTGAAGTTAATATTTCAAGCAAATACCCGAGTTGGGAGATATGAAGTCTCCAACAAGTTCTATAGCTAAGAGATGGAGGAGAATAGCTCAAGCATTGAGCATGTGCTCAGATTGTCTGGGTACTACAATCGCTTGAATCAAGTGGGAGTTAATCTTCCAGATAAAATAGTGATTGACAAAATTCTCTAGTCACCATCACCAAGTTAGTAGAACTTCGTGATAAACTATAATATGCAAGGGATGACGTAAACAATTCCCAAGCTCTTCGCGATGCCAAATCGGTGAAGGTAGAAATCAAGAAAAACATCAAGTGATGATGGTTGACAAGACCACTAATTTCAAGAGAAACAGCAAAGGGAAGAAGGGTAACTTCAAGAAGAACGGCAAGCAAGTTGCTGCTCAAGTGAAGAAGCCCAAGTCTGGACCTAAGCCTGAGACCAAGTGCTTCTACTGCAAAGGACTGGTCACTGGAAATGGAACTACCCCAAGTATTTGGCGAGTAAGAAGGATGTCAAAGTGAACAAGCTATATTTGATATACATGTTATTAATGTGTACTTTACTAGTGTTTATAGAAACCCCTCGGTATTTGATACTGGTTTTGCTAAGAATAGTAACTCGAAACAAGAGTTGCAGAATGAACAGAGACTAGTTAAGAGTGAAGTGATGATGTGTATTGGAAATGGTTTCAAGATTGATATGATCATCATCACACACTCCCTATACTTTCGGGATTAGTGTTAAACCTAAATAAATGTTATTTAGTGTTTGCGTTGAGAATGAATATGATTGGATCATGTTTATTGCAATACGGTTATTCATGTAAGTTAGAGAATAATTGTTGTTCTGTTTACATGAATAAGACCTTCTATGGTCATACACCCAATGAAAATGGTTTGTTGGATCTCGATCGTGGCGATACACATTTTCATAATATTGAAGCCAAAAGATGCAAAGTTAATAATGATAGTGCAACTTATTTGTGGCACTGTCATTTAGGTCATATTGGTGTAAAACGCATGAAGAAAATCCATGCTCATGGGCATTTGGAATCACTTGATTATGAATCAATTGATGCTTGCGAACCATGCCTCATGGGCAAGATGACTAAGACTCCATTCTTCGGAACAATGGAATGAGCAATAGATTTGTTGGAAATCATACATACTGATGTATGTCGTTCGATGAATATTGAGGCTCGCGGCAGGTATCATTATTTTCTGATCTTCACAAATGATTTGAGCCGATATGAGTATATCTACTTGATGAAACACAAGTCTGAAACATTTGAAAAGTTCAAAGAATTTCATAGTGAAGTGGAGAATCATCGTAACAAAAATAAAAGTTTCTACGATATGATCGCAGAAGTAAAATATTTGAGTTACGAGTTTGTCCTTCAGTTAAAACAATGTGAAATAGTTTCACTACTCACGCCACCTGGAACACCACAGTGTAATGGTGTGTCCGAACGTCATAAACGTACTTTATTAGATATAGTGCGATCTATGATGTCTCTTACCGATTTACCACTATCGTTTTGGGGTTATGCATTAGAGACAGCTACATTCATGTTAAATAGGGCACCATCTAAATCCGTTGAGACGACATCATATGAACTATGGTTTGGCAAGAAACCTAAGTTGTCGTTTCTTAAAGTTTGAGGTTGCAATGCTTATGTGAAAAAGTTCCAACCTAATAAGCTCAAACCCAAATCGGAGAAGTGCGTCTTCATAGGATACCCAAAAGAAAATGTTGGGTACACCTTCTATCACAGATCCGAAGGCAAGATATTCATTACTAAGAATGGATCCTTTCTAGAGAATGAGTGAGTGGGAGGAAAGTAGAACTTGATAAGGTAACTATATCTGCTCCCTTATTGGAAAGTAGTTCATCACGGAAATCTGTTCCTATGACTACTACACCAATTAGTGAGGAAGCTAATGATGATGATCATGTAACTTTAGATCAAGTTACTACCGAACCTCGTAGGTAAACCAGAGTGAGATCCGCACCAGAGTGTTAAGGTAATCCTGTTCTGGAGGTCATGTTACTTGACCATGACAAACCTACGAACTATGAGGAAGCGATGATGATCCCAGATTCTGTGAAATGGCTTGAGGCCATGAAATCTGAGATAAGATCCATGTATGAGAACAAAGTATGGACTTTGATTGACTTGCCCAATGATCGGCGAGCCATTGAGATCAAATGGATCTTCAAAAGGAAAATGGACGCTGATAGTAGTGTTACTATCTACAAAGCTAGAATTGTTGCAAAAAGGTTTTCGACAAGTTCAAGGTGTTGACTACGACGAGAGTTTCTCACTCATATCTATGCTTAAGTCTGTCCGAATCATGTTAGCAATTGCCACATTTTATGAAATATGGCAAATGGATAAACAAAACTGCATTCCTTAATGGATTATTTAAAGAAGAGTTGTATATGATGCAACCAGAAGGTTTTGTCAATCCTAAAGGTACTAACAAAATATGCAAGTTCCATCGATCCATCTATGGACTGGTGCAAGCATCTCGGAGTTGGAATATACGCTTTGATAAGTTGATCAAAGCATATAGTTTTATACAGACTTGCGGTGAAGCCTGTATTTACAAGAAAGTGAGTGGGAGCACTACAACATTTCTGATAAGTATATGTGAATGACATATTGTTGATCGGAGATAATGTATAATTATTCTGCAAAGCATAAAGGAATGTTTGAAAGGAGTTTTTCAAAGAAAGACCTCGGTAAAGCTTCTTACATATTGAGCATCAAGATCTATAGAAATAGATCAAGATGCTTGATGAGTTTTTCAATGAGTACATACCTTGACAAGATTTTGAAGTAGTTCAAAATGGAACAGTCAAAGAAGGAGTTCTTGCCTGTGTTACATGGAGTGAAGTTGAGTAAGACTCAAAACCAGACCACGGCAGAAAATAGAGAGAGAATGAAAGTCATTCCCTATGCCTCAGCCATAGGTTCTATAAAGTATGCCATGCTGTGTACCAGACCTATTGTATACCCTGCCCTGAGTTTGGCAAAGTAGTACAATAGTGATCTAGGAGTAGATCACTGGACATTGGTCAAAATTATCCTTAGTGGAGTAAGGATATGTTTCTCGATTATGGAGGTGACAAAAGGTTCGTCGTAAAGGGTTACGTCGATGCAAGTTTTGACACTGATCTAGATGACTCAAAGTCTCAATCTGGATACATATTGAAAGTGGGAGCAATTAGATAGAGTAGCTCCATGCAGAGCATTATTGACATAGAAATTTGCAAAATACATATGGATCTGAATGTGGCAGACCCGTTGACTAAACTTCCCTCACAAGCAAAACATGATCACACCTTAGTACTCTTTGGGTATTAATCACATAGCGATGTGAACTAGATTATTGACTCTAGTAAACCCTTCGGGTGTTGGTCACATGACGATGTGAACTGTGGGTGTTAATCACATGGTGATGTCAACTATTGATGTCAAATCACATGGTGATGCGAACTAGATTATTGACTCTAGTGCAAGTGGGAGTCCGAAGGAAATATGCCCTAGAGGCAATAATAAATTTATTATTTATTTCCTTACTTCATGATAAATGTTTATTATTCATGCTAGAATTGTATTAACCGGAAACATAATACATGTGTGAATACATAGACAAACAGAGTGTCACTAGTATGCCTCTACTTGACTAGCTCGTTGAATCAAAGATGGTTAAGTTTCCTAGCCATAGACATGAGTTGTCATTTGATTAACGGGGTCACATCATTAGAGAATGATGTGATTGACTTGACCCATTCCGTTAGCATAGCACTTGATCGTTTAGTTTGTTGCTATTGCTTTCTTCATGACTTATACACGTTCCTATGACTATGAGATTATGCAACTCCCGTTTACCGGAGGAACACTTTATGTGCTACCAAACGTCACAACGTAACTGGGTGATTATAAAGGTGCTCTACAGGTGTCTCCAAAGGTACTTGTTGGGTTGGCGTATTTTGAGATTAGGATTTGTCACTCCGATTGTCGGAGAGGTATCTCTGGGCCCTCTCGGTAATGCACATCACTTAAGCCTTGCAAGCATTGCAACTAATGAGTTAGTTGCGGGATGATGTATTACAGAACGAGTAAAGAGACTTGTCGGTAACGAGATTGAATTAGGTATTGAGATACCGACAATCGAATCTCGAGCAAGTAACATACCGATGACAAAGGGAACAACGTATGTTGTTATGCGGTCTGACCGATAAAGATCTTCGTAGAATATGTAGGAGCCAATATGGGCATCTAGGTCCCGCTATTGGTTATTGACCAGAAAGGTGTCTCGGTCATGTCTACATAGTTCTCGAACCCGTTGGGTCCGCACGCT
Organism: Triticum dicoccoides; assembly: GCF_002162155.2. Lineage (NCBI taxonomy): Eukaryota > Viridiplantae > Streptophyta > Magnoliopsida > Poales > Poaceae > Triticum > Triticum dicoccoides. Next base: position 494,399,029 of record NC_041388.1, on the reverse strand, counting down.
TAACGTTCGTTGACGATATATTATTTATGAGTTATGTATGTTGGTAACCGAATGTTGTTCGGAGTCCCGGATGAGATCACCGACATAACGAGGAGCTCCGGAATGGTCCGGAGGTAAAGATTCATATATTGGATGATATGGTTAGGCGAAGGGGTCAAGCGCACATGGCTATAAGTTAGTGCAAAAGGAGTTTTGCGGAGGCCAGGGGGCCAAATGCCGGAGACCCTGACGTCTGGCCCTGGGTCAGACACCGAGGCCCATGGCGTCTGGGCCAGACGCCAACAATTGTGGCGTTTGGTCCTGGAGTCCGAGTGGGACTCTTGCTTTTCGGGAAAAACTGACTTTGAAGAGGCTTTTGCTCCAAGTTTCGACCCCAGGGCTCAACATATAAATAGCGGGGCACGCTAGCACCAAAGACACATCAAGAAACACCAAGTCGTGTGCCGACAACCCCGTCCCCTCTAGTTTATCCTCCGTCATAGTTTTTGTAGTGCTTAGGCGAAGCCCTGCGGAGATTGTTCTTCACCAACACCGTCACCACGTCGTCGTGCTGCTAGAACTCATCTACTACTTCGCCCCTCTTGCTGGATCGACAAGGCGAGGACGTCACCGAGCCGGACGTGTGCAGAACTCGGAGGTGCTGTGCTTTTGGTACTTGGATCAGTCGGATCGTGAAGACGTACGATTACATAAACCGCATTGATATAACGCTTCTGCGAATGGTCTACGAGGGTACGTAGACAACACTCTCCCCTGTCGTTACTATGCATCACCATGATCCTGCGTGTGTGTAGGAAATTTTTGAAATTACTACGTTCCCCAACACCACCACCACCTCCTGGCATGACAACGGAAGAGGAGGCTCAGCTCATGCAATGCGTCATGGAGGAATCCATGAAGACGCATGATGAGAGGCAATGGGCGGGCATCAAGGAGATGATGGCCCTAGCTACGGACGGCGACGTCGCCATCCCCGAGCTGGAGATGGCGAGGACGGAGGAGGTGATGGAGGAGGAGCACGCGGCCGCGTTCTATCCGGGCCTCATGGACCAGCAGTGGAGCTGGTCTTGCACGGCTCTGGAGATGGCCGACGCCGTGGGGGGCGTGAACAGATGCCCCACGCCGCCGCGGTCACCGGAGCAGGAGGCGTCGCCACGGGAGGAGGTGATGTAGGCACCTCCTGGCTTCCAGCCCGCCCACATTTACCCCGCACCTCCGTCCAACCTCTGGACGCCGCCGGACTACATCGACCTCGTCAACGACGACGACAACACCGGCCACTGAAGACGGTGACGGCCACGGCAGGAGCACGCCGGCGACGGTTTTCTTTTCTTTTTATGTTAATTATGTCTATTTGGACCGTGGAACTGGGCCGTTTTGTGGCCATTATGGTTAAGTTATGTTTTATGGTTTATGTTTGCATTTTTTATTTTTTCTGCATTTCATTTTAGTTTTTGTGTTTTTTTAAATCACGTCCACCCCGGATATGATTAGGGGTGCGGCCGCGCGTTGGGCGCACCGACAACCCAATGGCACCAAGCGGACATGGGCGAACCCATTGCCGTCCCAAATGGACGAAAACAGGCCAAACCGGATGTCTGTTTGGGGTCGTGCGCTGGAGTTGGCCTAACTTGGTCGTGAGTGAGGACTGCCGTTTTTTTATTGTGCGAAAAAACTTCCTATTCATTTTCAATCATGGCAGTACGAGGAACATTAGAAATAATAAAATTACATCTAGATCCGTAGACCACCTAGCGACGACTACAAGCGTTGAAGTGAGCCGAAGACTGCTGCCGTTATTGCCCCTTGTTGGGGAACGCAGTAATTTCAAAAAAATTCCTACGCACATGCAAGATCATGGTGATGCATAGCAATGAGAGGGGAGAGTATTGTCTATGTACCCTCATAGACCGTAAGCGGAAGCGTTATGACAACGCGGTTGATGTAGTCATATGTCTTTACGATCGACCGATCGACCGATCCTAGTATCGAAAGTACGACACCTCCGCGATCTGCACACGTTCGGCTCGGTGACATCCCACGAACTCATGATCTAGCAAAGTGTCTAGGGAGAGCCTCGTCAGCACGACGGCGTGATGATGGTGATGATGATGCTACCGAAACAGGGCTTTGCCTAAGCACCGCTACGATATGACCGAGGTGGATTATGGTGGAGGGGGGCACCGCACATGGCAAAGAGATCAATGATCAACTTGTGTGTCTATGGGGCGCCCCCTCCCCCCGTATATAAATGAGTGGAGTAGGGGGAGAGGGCCGGCCTCCTAGGCGTGCCTAAGGGGGGAGTCCTACTCCCGGTGGGAGTAGGATTCCCCCTTCCCTAGTTTGAGTATGAGAGGGAAGGAAGGGGAAGAAGGTGAGAAGGAAAGGGGGGCCGACCCCCCTCTCAATTTGGATTGGGCTTGGGGGGCCCACCTTGGCCGCCTTCTCCTTTCCACTATGGCCCATTAAGGCCCATTGACTCCCCGGGGGGTTCCGGTAACCCCCCGGTACTCCGGTATATGCTCGAACTCTCTTGAAACCTTTCCGATGTCCAAACATAGTCATCCAATATATCGATCTTTATGTCTTGACCATTTCGAGACTCCTCGTCATGTCCGTGATCACATCCAGGACTCCGAACTACCTTCGGTACATCAAAACACATAAACTCATAATACCGATCGTCACCGAACGTTAAGCGTGCAGACCCTACGAGTTCGAGAACTATGTAGACATGACCGAGACATGTCTCCGATCAATAACCAATAGCGGAACCTGGATGTTCATATTGGCTCCCACATATTCTACGAAGATCTTTATTGGTCAAACCGCATAACAAGATATGTTGTTCCCTTTGTCATCGGTATGTTACTTGCCCGAGATTCGATCGTCGGTATCTCAATACCTAGTTCAATCTCGTTACCGGCAAGTCTCTTTACTCGTTCCGTAATGCTAAACGATTAGTCACATTGCTTGCAAGGCTTATATTGATGTGAATTACTGAGAGGGCCCAGAGATACCTCTTCGACAATCGGAGTGAAAAATCCTAATCTTGATCTATGCCAACTCAACAAACACCATCGGAGACACATGTAGAGCACCTTTATAATCACCCAGTTACGTTGTGACGTTTGGTAGCACACAAAGTGTTCCTCCGGTATTCGGGAGTTGCATGATCTCATAGTCATAGGAACATGTATAAGTTATGGAGAAAGCAATAGCAATAAACTAAATGATCATCATGCTAAGCTAACGGATGGGTTAAGTCAATCACATCATTCTCTAATGATGTGATCCCATTAATCAAATGACAAATCATTTCTATGGTTAGGAAACATAACCAGCATTGATTCAATGAGCTAGTTAAGTAGAGGCATACTAGTGACATTCTGTTTGTCTATGTATTCACACATGTACTAAGTTTTCGGTTAATACAATTCTAGCATGAATAATAAACATTTATCATGATATAAGGAAATATAAATAACAAATTTATTATTGCCTCTAGGGCATATTTCCTTCAGTCTCCCACTTGCACTAGAGTCAATAATCTAGATTACATGTAATGACTCCAACACCCATGGAGTCTTGGTGTTGATCATGTTTTGCTCGTGAGAGAGGCTTAGTCAACGGGTCTGCAACATTCAGATCCGTATGTATCTTGCAAATCTGTATGTCTCCCTCCTTGACTTGATCGCGGATGGAATTGAAGCGTCTCTTGATGTGCTTGGTTCTCTTGTGAAATCTGGATTCCTTTGCCAAGGCAACTGCACCAGTATTGTCACAAAATATTTTCATTGGACCCGATGCACTAGGTATGACACCTAGATCGGATATGAACTCCTTCATCCAGACTCCTTCATTTGTTGCTTCTGAAGCAGCTATGTACTCCGCTTCACACGTAGATCCTACCACGACACTCTGCTTGGAACTGCACCAACTGAAGGCTCCACCATTTAATAAAAAACATGTATCCGGTTTGTGACTTATAGTCATTCGGATCAGTGTCAAAGCTTGCATCGACGTAACCATTTGCGATGAGCTCTTTGTCACCTCCATATATGAGAAACATATCCTTAGTACTATTCAGATATTTCAGGATGTTCTTGACCGCTGTCCAGTGATCTACTCCTGGATTACTTTGGTACCTCCCTGCTAAACTGATAGCAAGGCACACATCAGGTCTGGTACACAACATTGCATACATGATAGATCATATGGCTGAAGCATAGGGAACACCTTTCATTTTCTCTCTATGTTCTGCAGTGGTCGGGCATAAAAGGATACTCAACTTCATACCTTGTAATACAGGCAAGAACCCTTTCTTTGCCTGATCCATTTTGAACTTCTTCAAAACTTTATCAAGGTATGTGCTTTGTGAAAGTCTAATTAAGCGTCTTGATCTATCTCTATAGATCTTGGTGCCCAATATATAAGCAGCTTCACCGAGGTCTTTCATTGAAAAATTCTTATTCAAGTATCCTTTTATGCTATTCAGAAATTCGGTATCATTTCCGATCAACAATATGTCATCTACATATAATATCAGAAATGCTACGGAGCTCCCACTCACTTTCTTGTAAATACAGGCTTCTCCAAAAGTCTGTATAAAACCATATGCTTTGATCACACTATAAAGCATATATTCCAACTCCGAGAGGCTTGCACCAGTCCATAAATGGACCGCTAGAGCATGCACACTTTGTTAGCACCGTTTGGATCGACAAAACCTTCTGGTTGCATCATATACAACTCTTCTTTAAGATATCCATTAAGGAATGCAGTTTTGACATCCATTTGCCAAATTTCATAATCATAAAATGCGGCAATTGCTAACATGATTCGGACGGACTTAAGCATCACTACGGGTGAGAAGGTCTCATCGTAGTCAACTCCTTGAACTTGTCGAAAACCTTTTGCAACAAGTCGAGCTTTGTAGACAGTAACATTACCGTCAGCGTCAGTCTTCTTCTTGAAGATCCATTTATTCTCTATGGCCTGCCGACCATCAGGCAAGTTAACCAAAGTCCATACTTTGTTCTCATACATGGATCCCATCTCAAGTTTCATGGCCTCAAGCCATTTTGCGGAATCTGGGCGCATCATCTCTTCCTCATAGTTCGTAGGTTCATCATGGTCAAGTAACATGACCTCCAGAACAGGGTTACCGTACCACTCTAGTGCGGATCTTACTCTGATTGACCTACGAGGTTCGGTAGTAACTTGATTAGAAGTTTCATGATCATCATCATTAGCTTCCTCACTTACTCGTGTAAGAATCACTGGAACTGATTTCAGTGATGAACTACTTTCCAATAAGGGAGCAGGTACAATTACCTCATCAAGTTCTACTTTCCTCCCACTCACTTCTTTCGAGAAACTCCTTCTTTATAAAGGATCCATTTTTAGCAACGAATATCTTGCCTTCGGATCTATGATAGAAGGTGTACCCAACAATGTCCTTTGGGTATCCTATGAAGACACATTTCTCCGATTTGGGTTCGAGCTTATCAGGTTGAAACTTTTTCACATAAGCATCGCGGCCCCAAACTTTAAGAAACGACAACTTGGGTTTCTTGCCAAACCATAGTTCATAAGGTGTCGTCTCAATGGATTTAGATGGTGCCCTATTTAACATGAATGTAGCCCTCTCTAAAGCATAACCCCAAAATTATAGCGGTAAATCAGTAAGAGACATCATAGATCGCACCATATCTAGTAAAGTACGATTACGATGTTCGGACACACCATTACGCTGTGGTGTTCCGAGTGGCGTGAGTTGCGAAACTATTCCGCATTGTTTCAAATGAAGACCAAACTCGCAACTCAAATATTCTCCTCCATGATTAGATCATAAAAACTTTATTTTCTTGTTATGATGATTTTCCACTTCACTCTGAAATTCTTTGAACTTTTCAAATGTTTCGGACTTATGTTTCATTAAGTAGATATACCCATATCTGCTTAAATCATCTGTGAAGGTGAGAAAATAATGATATCCGCCGCGAGCCTCAATGTTCATTGGACCACATACATCAGTATGTATGATTTCCAATAACTCTATTGCTCGCTCCATTATTCCGGAGAACGATGTTTTAGTCATCTTGCCCATGAGGCATGGTTCGCATGTACCAAGTGATTCATAATCAAGTGATTCTAGAAGTCCATCAGAATGGAGTTTCTTCATGCGCTTTACACCAATATGACCCAAACAGCAGTGCCACAAATAAGTTGCACTATCATTATCAACTCTTCATCTTTTGGCTTCAATACTATGAACATGTGTATCACTACTATCAAGATTTAGTAAAAATAGACCACTCATCATGGGTGCATGGCCATAAAAGATATTACTCATATAAATAGAACAACCATTATTCTGTGATTTAAATGAATAACTGTCTCGCATCAAACAAGATCCAGATATAATGTTCATGCTCAACGCTGGCACCAAATAAAAATTATTTAGGTCTAAAACTAATCCCGAAGGTAGATGTAGAGGTAGCATGCCGACGGCGATCACATTGACTTTGGAACCATTTCCCACGCGCATCGTCACCTCATCCTTAGCCAATCTTCGCTTAATCCGTAGTCCCTGTTTCAAGTTGCAAATGTTAGCAATAGAACCAGTATCAAATACCCAGGCACTACTGCGAGCATTAGTAAGGTACACATCAATAACATGTATATCAAATATATCTTCCACTTTGCCATCCTTCTTCTCTGCCAAATACTTGGGGCAGTTCCGCTTCCAGTGACCAGTCCCTTTGCAGTAGAAGCACTCAGTCTCAGGCTTAGGTTTAGAATTGGGTTTCTTCACTTGAGCAACAACTGGTTTGCTGTTCTTCTTAAAGTTCCCTTTCTTCCCTTTACCCTTTTTCTTGAAACTGGTGGTCTTGTTGACCATCAACACTTGATGCTCCTTCTTGATTTCTACCTCCGTAGTCTTTAGCATTGCGAAGAGCTCAGGAATCGTCTTATCCATCCCTTGCATATTATAGTTCATCACGAAGCTCTTGTAGCTTGGTGGCAGTGATTGAAGAACACTCTGTCAATGACACTATCATCAGGAAGATTAACTCCCAGCTGAGTCAAGTGGTTGTGGTACCCAGACATTCTGAGTATATGTTCACTGACAGAACTATTCTCCTCCATCTTACAACTGTAGAACTTATTCGAGACTTCATATCTCTCAATCTGGGAATTTGCTTGAAATATTAACTTCAACTCCTGGAACATCTCATATGCTCCATGACATTCAAAATGTCGTTGAAGTCCCGGTTCTAAGCCGTAAAGCATGGCACACTGAACTATCGAGTAGTCATCAGCTTTGCTTTGCCAGGTGTTCACAACATCTGGCGTTGCTCCTGCATCGGGTTTGTCACCTAGCGGTGCTTCCAGGACGTAATTCTTCTGTGCAGAAATGAGGATAATCCTCAAGTTACGGACCCAGTCCGTGTAGTTTCTACCATCAACTTTCAACTTAGCTTTCTCTAGGAATGCATTAAAATTCAACGGAACGACATCACGGGCCATTTATCTACAACAACATAGACTTGCAAAATACTATCAGGTACTAAGTTCATGATAAATTAAAGTTCAATTAATCAAATTACTTAATAACTCCCACTTAGATAGATATCTCTCTAATCATCTAAGTGATCATGTGATCCATATCAACTAAACCATGTCCGATCATCACGTGAGATGGAGTAGTTTTCAATGGTGAACATCACTATGTTGATCATATCTACTATATGATTCACACTCGACCTTTCGGTCTCAGTGTTCTGAGGCCATATCTGCATATGCTAGGCTCGTCAAGTTTAACCCGAGTATTCTGCGTGTGCAAAACTGGCTTGCACCCGTTGTATGTGAGCGTAGAGCTTATCACACCCGATCATCACGTGGTGTCTCAGCACGATGAACTATAGCAACGGTGCATACTCAGGGAGAACACTTATACCTTGAAATTTAGTGAGAGATCATCTTATAATGCTACCACCAAACTAAGAAAAATAAGATGCATAAAGGATAAACATCACATGCAATCAATATAAGTGATATGATATGGCCATCATCATCTTGTGCCTTTGATCTCCATCTCCAAAGCACCGTCATGATCACCATCATCACCGTCTTGACACCTTGATCTCCATCGAAGCATCGTTGTCGTCTCGCCAACTATTGCTTCTACGACTATCGCTACCGCTTAGTGATAAAGTAAAGCAATTACATGGTGATTGCATTTCATACAATAAAGCGACAACCATATGGCTCCTGCCAGTTGCCGATAACTGTGTTACAAAACATGATCATCTCATACAATAAAATTTAGCATCATGTCTTGACCATATCACATCACAACATGCCCTGCAAAAACAAGTTAGACGTCCTCTACTTTGTTGTTGCAAGTTTTACGTGGCTGCTACGGGCTGAGGAAGAACCGTTCTTACCTACGCATCAAAAACCACAACGCTGTATAGTGATTGCTTTTTGATCTCCAGAAAGAACCCTGTTCATTGAATCTGATTCAACTAAAATTGGAGAAACTGACACGCACCAGCCACCTATGTGCGAAGCACGTCGGTAGAACCAGTCTCGCGTAAGCGTACGCATAGTGTCGGTTTGGGCCGCTTCATCCAACAATACCACTGAATCAAGAATCAACTAGTGACGGCAAGCAATATGTATATACCCACGCCCACAACTCCTTTGTGTTCTACTGGTGCATATAATATCTACGCATAAACCTGGCTCGGATGCCACTGTTGGGGAACGCAATAATTTCAAAAAAAATCATACGCACACGCAAGATCATGGTGATGCATAGCAACGAGAGGGGAGAGTATTGTCTAGGCACCCTCATAGACTGTAAGCGGAAGCATTATGACAACACGGTTGATGTAGTCATACGTCTTCACGATCGACCGATCCTAGTACTGAAAGTACGGCACCTCCACGATCTGCACACGTTCGGCTCGGTGACGTCCCACGAACTCACGATCAAGTAGAGTGTCGAGGGAGAGCTTCGTCAGCATGACGGCGTGATGACGGTGATGATGATGCTACCGGAAGAGGGCTTCGCCTAAGCACCGCTACGATATGACCGAGGTGGATTATGGTGGAGGGGGGCACCACACACGGCAAAGAGATCAATGATCAACTTGTGTGTCTATGGGGTGCCCCCTCCCCCCTGTATAAGAAGGAGTGGACGAGGGGGGAGGGCCGGTCTCCTAGGCACGCCCAAGGGGGGAGTCCTACTCCCGGTGGGAGTAGGATTCCCCCTTCCCTAGTTGGAGTAGGAGAGGGAAGGAAGGGGGAGAAGGAGAGAAGGAAAGGGGGGCCGGGCCCCCTCCCAATTCGGATTGGGCTTGGGGGGGTGCGCCCCCACCTTGGCCACCTCCTCCTCCTTTCCACTATGGCCCATTAAGGCCCATTGACTCCCCGGGGGGTTCCGGTAACCCCCCGGTACTCCAGTATATGCCCGAATTCTCTTGAAACATTTCTGATGTCCAAACATAGTCATCCAATATATCGATCTTTATGTCTCGACCATTTCGAGACTCCTCGTCATGTCCGTGATCACATCCGGGACTCTGAACTACCTTCGGTACATCAAAACACATAAACTCATAATACCGATAGTCACCGAACGTTAAGCGTGCGGACCCTACGGGTTTGAGAACTATGTAGACATGACCGAGAAATGTCTCCGGTCAATAACCAATAGCGGAACCTGAATGTTCATATTGGCTCCCACATATTCTACGAGGATCTTTGTCGGTCAAACCACTAACAAGATACGTTGTTCCCTTTGTCATCGGTATGTTACTTACCCGAGATTCGATCGTCGGTATCTCAATACCTAGTTCAATCTCGTTACCGTCAAGTCTCTTTACTCGTTCCGTAAAGCATCATCCCGCAACTAAACGATTAGTCACATTGCTTGCAAGGCTTATATTGATGTGCATTACTGAGAGGGCCCAGAGATACCTCTCCGACAATCAGAGTGACAAATCCTAATCTCGATCTATGCCAACTCAACAGACACCATCGAAGACACCTGTAGAGCACCTTTATAACCACCCAGTTATGTTGTGACGTTTGGTAGCACACAAAGTGTTCCTCCGGTATTCGGGAGTTGCATGATCTCATAGTCATAGGAACATGTATAAGTTATGGAGAAAGAAATAGCAATAAACTAAATAATCATCGTGCTAAGCTAATGGATGGGTCAAGTCAATCACATCATTCTCTAATGATGTGATCCCGTTAATCAAATGACAACTCATGTCTATGGATAGGAAACATAACCATCATTGATTCAACGAGCTAGTTAAGTAGAGGCATACTAGTGACATTATGTTTGTCTATGTATTCACACATGTACTAAGTTTCCGGTTAATACAATTATAGCATGAATAATAAACATTTATCATGATATAAGGAAATATAAATAAGAAATTTATTATTGCCTCTAGGGAATATTTCCTTCATCCCTCCCTCGCCAGAGCCAGGCAAAATTGGTTGTAGTATGGAAGTCTCCATGCTAAGGCCCCATAGGACCAGTGCAGCAGAACAACAACCGCCATCAATGAAAATAGCGTAGATCGGAAAAATCCAACCTGAAAACATATGAATGTAGACAAACTGCAACCAGAGCCGAGCAAAACCACCAACTACAGATCCACTGGACACAAATCTTCTCACGCCCACCGATAATGCTAGACACACCATTGAGACAGGGGCTAGGCGGGGAGAACCTTTTTCCATCTTCAGGGAGCCGTCATCGTCTCGTATTTTTGAGTAGGATACAAACCCTAACAAAATGCGAAGCAACAACTGAAAAAAGAGTCCGCCTGCCCGCAAGGGTCGAGATCTACCATGCCGCCATGGCCTTAAGACCAATGGAGATGAGGCGAACCGACGGTGGCGCCGGCGGGAGGCAGGGGAAGCCTAGACTTTTCCCGATCACGATATGTTATTTTTCTCAACACACTGATTGGTGTGTGTCCTTAGCATTTCCATCCGATGATTTATAGGGGCATCTCCAACGACGACACATAAATTTTCTCCAGCGTCTATCCACGAATAGATGGAGCAGTCCATGAAGATTGATGTGGAAGACGGCCATCCAACACTGTCCACATACAACTGACACAATTTTTTGGAGTCCACACATTCAAATAGCCACATATATAGAGGTGCCACGTGGCGTGTAGTTGTTACTCCTGGAGCAGGGCTATGCCGATGGCCTGGCCGTCGGCGTAGTTTTAACCTATGTCGATGGCTAGGCCGTCGGCATAGCCCTACCCCAGGAGTGCCCAGTGGCTGGCACGTGGCAGCTATGCCGACGGCCTAGCCGTCGGCTTAGTTTAAAACTATGACGATGGCTAGGCCGTCGGCATAGCTGCCACATGTTAGCCACTGGGTGCTAACGCCAGCTCTATGCCGACGGCCTAGCCGTCGGGATAGTATGTATCTATTTTTTTTCTTTTTTCTGTTTGTTTTCAAGTCAATTCAATTCAAATATACAACATATATCAACAAATATATATGATGGAAATAGACACACAGAACACAAAGTATCATCCGGCACCGTCATAACAATATATGCATAAGCATCATCACAATCAACATAAACATAAGCATAACCATCATCACAAAGCATAAGCATATAAAGAAGCACACAAGTCATCTAAAGGACCATTAAAGACCACAAGTTTATCATCATCACCACATCCAAGTAATCCAAAGGCTTAAGCGCCAGGACGTCGAGTACCGTGGCGGTCGTCACCGCCAAGTCCACCGAAGCCCAGGTCGTCACTGCTAGTGGTAGTGCTACCGCCAAGACCACCTCCACCTCTGCCTCCGTGGATCGGAGTGGTCGGGCTCCGTGACTCGGGAGTGCTGCGAAGACCACCACCAACGGTTGATCCATCGGTTCCCTGGATGTTGAAAAGACATATTAACGGGACATATGACTGTGTTAAAAGGCATGATATGCTTTGGGTGAATAGATTGGGGATGAACTAACCGGCGAGGGGCCAGCGTTCTGTGCCACAAACTCCTCAAAGGTAAGCAACCTTGGTTGTGGTGGAGGAGATGGTGCTGGTTGCAATTAAGGAACCCTGTCGGCCGCCATTTCCTGAAGAGCATACTACATCTGGTGATTGTTCTGCTCATGGTATGCATAAAGGCTCTCGTGCCACGCCATGGTCTCCTAGCGTGTGTACTCCATGTAGGCCTACGGTATGACATGATGGAACTCATAAAACTACTAAATGCAGAAAATAAAGTGAGCAATGAAGATAAGAGGGAAAATACTTACGGATTGCCGCTCCTGAAAGAGGGACTGTGACTGTGCACTGGTCATGGACGTGCTCGTGCGCTGGCTCAGGCTCGGGTCGATCCGCGCATCATCGCCGTTTGAATCCACATCATCATCACCCAATGCTCTAGTGTCATCATTTCTAACCACATCATCATCATCATGTTGCTCTTGATAGAACACTCCCTCGTATGTCATGGGGTTAATGTTGTAGTAATCGTCTTCATTTGGGTCCGATAGCTTACCATGTGGCGAAACCTTGAACACAACTTCCCAACCCTTTAGATACTCTTTCTGGCATGGGCAAGGCAGATAATATACTTGTGTATCTTGGGTAGCCGCAATGAAGATATCGGCTCCGGCATGGACGCTTGATTGTTTAACTTCGACCAAACCAATGGAAGGCTTATGTTTTACCCCCTCCCGCAGATCGAACCATCGGCATTTGAACACAGGCAGACTTAGGGTCTCACGCCCCTTGCGGAATTTAATTGCATATATATTTTGTACCCTTCCGTAGTAGTCTACTGAATTTTGACCGGGGGTGTACACTCCGGTATTTATAGTTTTGGGATCAGGCCGGCTGTTCTGGTGCTCATCTGTATGGAAGCGATACCCATTCACATCATACTTTTTACATGTCATGACGGCAGGGTCAAAACCCATGGAAACCCATCTCAATTCATCATCCATAGATATGTTCGGATCTTTTCCCTACAAGTATAATTGAAATTGCTGCATGCATTAGTTAGGTTAAATAATAAATGTTGAACTAGGTATTTAATAGGGGAATGTGGAAAATTACTTTCTCCATGAACCAAGCAACAATTTTTTTACGTCCAGGGTTTCCATGATGGAGAAGAGTAAGTGCCTCTGCCTCAGTAGGAGGATTCATCCCCGTCCATTCCTCTTGAACGAAATCACACCCGAGGATGTGTAGATTGAGTATGTTCTCCATGCTCTACCCCGTTCCGAGACAAAATTTTGGCAGCACCTCCCCGCTGTTCTCTAGATACACGTCTCGGCTAATATCCAAGAGAATGTGCTCCGGAGAACAACGGGGAGGCACCACCGAAATCCTTTCTTGGAACGGGATAGAGCATGGAGAAACATACCCAATCTACACATCCTCGGGCTGTTCGTGGAAAACACTGGACAATCCGAAAGAGCTGCGGTGATAAATATGCAATTGAATGCATATGTATCGATGCAACCCTTTCGGATGGGAGACGCCTAGGTTACGCGACTTGACTTGAGAATGAAATCTAGTCATGTGAAAAAGGAGGTGATGGATTTGTAGCTCACCCTCGGCTGTAGAGGAAGTAGTCGAACATCGAAGGGATGCTTAGGGACCAACGCATTGGACAATGGCCACTCCGGTGAAATGCGACACCACAAAGCCTGCAAATTCCACCGAAAGAACAACTTAGATCATCACATCTCAGTCAAGTGTCAAACTTGTGTCTTCTATTCTTTTAGCAAGATCATCATGAGTATCATTTTTTAGCAAGATCATCACATCTTAGTAAGTCTCAAAATTTTGTCTTCGGTTATTTTATCAAGATCATTATGAGTATAAAAAATAGCAAGATCATCACATCTCAGTCAAGTGTCAAAATTTTGTCCAACATCCATCCATCCATTCATATATCATTAACTTGACCAACATCCATTCATCAACATGACCTAACATTAAACTTATGACAAACAAAGTTTCTAAAAAAATTCACCGACATTCCATCCATCCACCATCTATGATTCTAACAACATCTATGCATCCATCTAACAAAAATTAATCCATACATCCGTCCACCTAAAAACAGTAGCAATAAGAATAAAAAACATACAAACAAAATTTATTTATCTAACTATCTATCCATCCATTCATCTAGCAGCACAGCAACACAGTAGCGACAGGGGATCAAGGCATCAGTGGGGGGAGCGGCAGGGTGGCGGGGGAGCTCACTGAGGAGGGGCAGTAGGGGAGCGGCGGGACCGCAGGGGGATGGGACATGGTGGCGGAGGGGCCGGCGACGGGCGGTGGAGCGTGGGCGGCCGGGGCCTCCCCGGTGCTCACCAGCAGCAGAGGAGGGCC
>NC_041388.1:494373707-494384268 GCF_002162155.2 Triticum dicoccoides | reverse complement strand
GGCGGGTGGAGGGGGCTGGGGGGAAGGGGGCGGAAGGCGTCAGCGATGGAGGGCGGTGGAGTGGGTCGGGATAGGGCGACGCGGCGGGTCAGGATTCGGTGGCGGCGGCGCGGGTGGGGGCCGGGGTCGGGCGGCGGCACGGCGTGGGTCGGAGTAGAGGAGTGGTTGAGGAGGGGCAGTTGAACGGGTAGCCACGACGCGGCCCGAGTGGATAAGGGTGGATCTATGCTGACGGTCATGCCGTCGGCATAGGCATGGTCCCACCTGGCAGCGAGGCGATCGTCGAGTGGATAAGGGTGGCTCTATGACGACGGCTTAGCTGTCGGCATAGCTGTATTTTTTTCCATTAAAATCAATTTATATTAAATATGTCCTAACAAAATATAATTGTTACTTTTACATAAGCTAGCTATCCAGGTGACAAGTTCGGCACCGATGTAAAGTACTGTAAAAAAATAAAAATATAGTCAGTCGTACCCGCACGATTCTCCCTCGAACTGACGGCGACACTGTGAGGGAGGGCACACCCCGGAGCCGCGTGCCGGGTGCCTGCGCCTGCCACCATGCTTCCACAATCGTAGGAGGGCCCACCTGAACACCTGGCGGCACTGCTACCCCCCAGGTACCCCGTCCCGTCTAACCCTGACACCAACGACCATCGGGTCTAGCCCTTTGACTTTCGCCAGACGGGGTTTGACCGGTGGACCTTTTCACCTGGTTGTCATAGCCCAGCCCATAGCTACATCCCCAACACCGTCCCGGCCAAACCCAGCCCAAGATTCCCTCCGTGTCAGCCCGGCATGGCCGTTTTCCCCCTCCGGGACACGGTGACAGCGACACCCACGAGGGGGCACACCCTGGCGCCGTGTGCCGGGTGCTTGCTGATAACCTACAAGTATAGGGGATCACAACAGCTTTCGAGGGTAGAGTATTCAACCCAAATTTATTGATTCAACACAAGGGGAGCCAAAGAATATTCTAAAGTATTAGCAGCTGAGTTGTCAATTCAACCACACCTGGAAACTTAGTATCTGCAGCAAAGTGTTTAGTTGCAAAGTAATATGATAGTGATAGTAACGGTAACAAAAGAGTAATGAAAGCAAACTAATATTTTTGGTATTATGTAGTGATTGTAACAATAGCAACCGGAAAGTAAATAAGCGTAAACCAGTATATGGAAAGCTCGTAGGCATCAGATCAGTGATGGATAATTATGCCGGATGCGGTTCATCATGTAACAGTCATAACATAGGGTGACACAGAACTAGCTCTAATACATCAATGTAATGTAGGCATGTATTTCGAATATAGTCATACGTGCTTATGGGAAAGAACTTGCATGACATCTTTTGTCCTACCCTCCCGTGCAGCGGGGTCCTAATGGAAACTAAGGGATATTAAGGTCTCCTTTTAATAGAGAACTGGAACAAAGCATTAGCACATAGTGAATACATGAACTCCTCAAACTACGGTCATCACCGGTAAGTATCCCGATTATTGTCACTTCGGGGTTAACGGATCATAACACATAATAGGTGACTATAGACTTGCAAGATAGGATCAATAACTCTCATATATTAATGAAAACATAATAGGTTCAGATCTGAAATCATGGCACTCGGGCCCTAGTGACAAGCATTAAGCATATCAAAGTCGTAGCAACATCAATCTCAGAACATAGTGGATACTAGGGATCAAACCCTAACAAAACTAACTCGATTACATGATAAATCTCATCCAACCCATCACCGTCCAGCAAGCCTATGATGGAATTACTCACGCACGGCGGTGAGCATCATGAAATTGGTGATGGAGGATGGTTGATGATGACGACGGTGACGAATCCCCCTCTCCGGAGCCCCGAACGGACTCCAGATCAGCCCTCCCGAGAGGTTTTATGGCTTGGCGGCGGCACCGTATCGTAAAACGCGATGAAATCTTCTCTCCTATTTTTCTCCCCGAAAGCAGTTATATAGAGTTGGAGTTGGAGTCGGGAGGACTCCAGGGGGCCCACGAGGTTGGGGGCGCGCCCTAGGGGGGGGCGCCCCACCCTCGTGGCAAGGGTGTGGGCCCCCTGGTCTTCATCTTTGGCGAGGATTTTTTATTATTTATTGTAAGATATTCCGTGGAGTTTCAGGTCATTCCGAGAACTTTTGTTTTCTGCACATAAAACAACATCATGGCAATTCTGCTGAAAACAGTGTCAGTCCGGGTTAGTTCCATTCAAATCATACAAGTTAGAGTCCAAAACAAGGGCAAAAGTGTTTGGAAAAGTAGATACGACGGAGACGTATCAACTCCCCCAAGCTTAAACCCTTGCTTGTCCTCAAGCAATTCAGTTGACAAACTGAAAGAAATAAATAAAAACTTTTACAAACTCTGTTTGCTCTTGTTGTTGTAAATATGTCAAACTAGCATTCAAGTTTTCAGCAAAGATTATAACTAACCATATTTGCAATAATTCTCAGGTCTCATGATTACCCATATCAATAGCATAATCAACTAGCAAGCCATAATAATAAATCTCGGATGACAACACTTTCTCAAAACAATCATAATATGATATAACAGGATGGTATCTCGCTAGCCCTTTCTAAGACCGCAAAACATAAATGCAGAGCACCTTTAAAGATCAAGGACTGACTAGACATTGTAATTCATGGTAAAAGAGATCCAATCATAGTCACACCCAATATAAATTAACAGTGATGAATGCAAATGACAGCTGCGCTGTCCAGCTAGTGCTTTTAATAAGAGGGTGATGACTCAACATGAAAGTAAATAGATAGGCCCTTCGCAGAGGGAAGAAGGGATTTGTAGAGGTGCCAGAGCTTGGTTTTGAAATAGAGGTGAATAATATTTTGAGTGGTATACTTTCATTATCAACATAACAACCAAGAGATGGTGATATCTTCCATGCTACACACATTGTAGGCGGTTCCCAAACAGAATGGTAAAGTTTATACTCCCCCTCCACCAACAAACATCAATCCATGGCTTGCTCGAAACAATGAGTGCCTCCAACTAACAACAGTCCCAGGGGGAGTTTTGTTTTGCAATTATTATGATTTAGTTTGCATAAAGCATGGGACTGGGCATCCCGATGACTAGCCATTTTCTCGTGAGTGAGGAGCGGAGTCCACTCCTCTTGAGAATAACCCGCCTAGCATGGAAGATACAGACAACCCTAGTTGATACATGAGCTATTCGAGCATACAAAACATGATGATAATTTGAAGGTTTAGAGTTTGGCACATACAAATTTACTTGGAACGGCAGGTAGATACCGCATATAGGAAAGTATAGTGGACTCATCTAGAATAACTTTGGGGTTTAAGGAGTTTGGATGCACAAGAAGTATTCCCGCTTAGTACAGGTGAAGGCTAGCAAAAGACTGGGAAGCGACCAACTAGAGAGCGACAACAACCATGTACATGCATTAAAATTAATAAACATTGGATGCAAGGATGAGTAGGATATAATCCACCATGAACATAAATATCGTGAAGGCTATGTTGATTTGTTTCAACTACATGCGTGAACATGTGCCAAGTCAAGTCACTTAAATCATTCAAAGGAGGATACCACCCCATCATACCACATCATAACCATCTCAATAGCATGTTGGCACGCAAGGTAAACCATTATAACTCATAGCTAATTAAGCATGGCACAAGGAACTATGATCTCTAATTGTCATTGCGAACATGTTTGTTCATAACAAGCTGAATCAAGAACGATGAACTCATCATATTTACAAAAACAAAAGAGGTTGAGTCATACCAGCTTTTCTCATCTCAGTCAGTCCATCATATATCATCATAATTGCTTTTCACTTGCACGACCGAACGATGTGAATAATAATAAGAGTGCACATGCATTGGACTAAGCTGGAATCTGCGAGCATTCAATAAACGGGAGAAGACAAAGCAATATGGGCTCTTGGTTAAATCAACAATAAAGCATATAAGAGCCACTTCAACAATTTAATCATGGTCTTCTCCTATCGACCCCCAAAGAAAAGAAAAGAAATAAAACTATTTACACGGGAAAGCTCCCAACAAGCAAAAGAAGAACAGGAAATATTTTTGGGTTTTCTTTTTAATTATTACTACAGCAAGAAAAGTAAACTACTACTAATTTTTTTGGGGTTTTCTTAAGGTTTATTAAACACACAAGAAGAAAGCATAAAAGGAAATAAACTAGCATGGATGATACAATTAAAAAGTATGAACACCGACATCTAGCAATGAGTGTGTGTGAACATAAATGTAATGTCGGTGAGAAATACGTACTCCCCCAAGCTTAGGCTTTTGGCCTAAGTTGGTTTATGGCCACGGCTGGCCTGGCTGATATCCATAATAATAGTTGGGGTCGTACTGCGATGAGGAAGAAGAAGGCTCCGACTGCCACTGGCTGGCAATCATCTCCGGATCCCACTGATAGTTAGACTGTCATGAAGGATCAAATTGTGGTTCCGGTTCTGGCTCCTCGGCTGGTGCAGGGTTCCGGTAGGCGTGGATAGCCATCAATGAAACAAGGTACATGCCTACAGTCAAATCAAACAAAGAAGGAGCAGGCAAGGTAATAGTCTCAGGATGATGTTTATTAAAGAACAATTGATATTTAAGCTCTCCTGCCCTATTCTTAATAATAAAATCATGTGCCACCATACTTTTTATAATCTAGATAAACACGAGGCAACACTTTTTCTTCCTTCTCAGCATGCCTAATAGGTATGTTAAAATGTGCAGCTAGGCGTGTAGCATAGATGCCTCCAAAGATGGGGCCCTTTGTATGGTTCAGACTTAACCGTTTAGCAATAATACCACCCATACTAAAAGTGTTATCACTGTATAAACCTTGGAGCAAAATAATAATATTAGGGATACTAAGGTTTCCACAGTTTATGCGACCAATTAAGCAACGACTAGCAAATAATACAAAGTAACGTAAGACAGGAAAACGTATGCTAGTGATTCATGCATCGGAAACCTTCCTAGTTTCCCCTATAGTGATAGTATCAATAAATCCCTCCACATGATCACGATGTGGTTCTTCTGTCTTGCCCTCAAAAGGGACTAAAGAAATCAGACAAAAATCATAAAGTGACATCTCCTTATGCTCATCATATAAATAAAACTCCACCGTAGGTGGTGAGTTCCTAGAATGAAAATGAAACTTTTGCACAAAGGTATTTGTGAGTAAGAGATACTGATTGCATTGGTCGTGGAGGAAAGCGGTGAGGCCTGCATTATGAGCCAATTCATGAAAATCTTCATAAATCCCGGCTGCTCTCAAGAAATCCTCGGAAGGCC
Source organism: Triticum dicoccoides (assembly GCF_002162155.2). Classification (NCBI taxonomy): domain Eukaryota; kingdom Viridiplantae; phylum Streptophyta; class Magnoliopsida; order Poales; family Poaceae; genus Triticum; species Triticum dicoccoides. Next base: position 494,378,950 of record NC_041388.1, on the reverse strand, counting down.
ATTCACACGCCCGAACCTCCGCGGTGCGCGGCAAATTGTACTTAGGCTTTGGTGCCTTTTCCTTCGAGCTTTGGCTCGATGAGCCCCTCAATAATCTCCTCATCTTTTTCTGAAAAATTCTGAAATTTTTAGTAACTTCAAAATAAAAGTAAACCAAACTCAATAATATTGATAGCAACCACTCCTACAAGTGCCTAGGGCCTATATCATGCATCAAAACTACTTTTGACCATATAAATTTGACATGCAAGCTCAAGAACAGGGTCACCTAAGCAGCAAAAATTTGTAATGAATAAAGCACTAGAACAAAAACTAATTGGACCAATGGAGGAGTCACATACTAAGGAACAATCTCCCCAAGCAGTTTTGTGAGAGGTGCTTTGAGCAAGGAGATCGAAAATGGCAACAAAGAGGGCTGGAACTCGTGCTTGAGTTGGTTTTTCGTGTTTGTGGGAGGAAGAAGAAGAGGATGGGTGCAGGAATAAGTGGAGGAGGGCCTCCGTGGGCCCACGAGGCAGGGGGGCGCGCCTCCACCCTCGTGGCAAGGTGGTTGGCCCCCCTGGTGTGTTCTTTGTTCCATAAATCCTCAAATATTCTAGAAAAAACCATATTTAATTTTCAGGGCATTTGGAGAACTTTTATTTTCGAGGTATTTTTACATTGCACGGATAATCAGATAACAAACAGAAAATTATTTATTTTTACTTTATTTCAACTAAATAACAGAAAGTATAGAGAGGGTACAGAAGGTTGTGCTTCTAGTTTCATCCATCTCATGCTCATCAAAAGGAATCCACTAACAAGGTTGATCAAGTCTTGTTAACAAACTCATTCCGATTAACATGAAACCGGAGAAATTTCGAATAACACTCGGTTACCTCAACGGGGATATGCACATCCCCTATAATAAGTATATCATATTTCTTCTTGTCAGTAGGAAGAGGAAATTCAAAACCTCCAAATATAATCGATGGGAATTTTCCGATAGAATTGATACTATGAACTTGAGGTTGTTTCCTCGGAAAGTGTACCGTATGCTCATTACCATTAACATGAAAAGTGACATTGCCTTTGTTGCAATCAATAACAACCCCTGCAGTATTAATAAAAGGTCTTCCAAGAATAATAGACATACTATCGTCCTCGGGAATATCAAGAATAACAAAGTCCGTTAAAATAGTAACGTTCGCAACCACAACAGGCACATCCTCACAAATACCGACAGGTATAGCAGTTGATTTATCAGCCATTTGAAAAGATATTTCAATAGGTGTCAACTTATTCAAATCAAGTCTACGATATAAAGAGAGAGGCATAACACAAACACTGGCTCCAAGATCACATAAAGCAGTTTTAACATAGTTCCTTTTAATGGAGCATGGTATAGTGGGTACTCCTGGATCTCCAAGTTTCTTTGGTATTCCACCCTTAAAAGTATAATTAGCAAGCATGGTGGAAATTTCATCTTCTGGTATCTTTCTTTTATTTGTAACAATATCTTTCATGTACTTAGCATAAGGATTCATTTTGAGCATATCAGTCAATCACATACGCAAAAAGATAGGTCTAATCATTTCAGCAAAGCGCTCAAAATCCTCATCATCCTTTTTCTTGGATGGTTTGGGACGAAAAGGCATGGGTTTCTAAACCCAAGGTTCTCTTTCTTTACCATTTTTCCTAGCAACAAAGTCTTTCTTATCATAACGTTGATTCTTTGATTATGGGTTATCAAGATCAACAACAGGTTCAATTTCTACATCATTATCATTGCTAGGTTAAGCATTATTATGAACATCATCATTAACATTTTAATTAGGTTCATGTTCATTGCCAGATTGTGTTTTAGCATCAGACATAGAGATATCATTTGGATTATCAGGTGGTTTTGCAATAGGTTCACTAGAAGTTTGCACAGTTCTATCATTTTTCTTTTTCTTCTTTTTAGAAGAACTATTTGCATCAATATTATTTCTCTGAGAATCTTGCTCAATTCTCTTAGGGTGGCCTTCAGGATACAAAGGTTCCTGAATCATTATACCAGTTCTAGTAGCCACTTTAACAGCATAATCATTTTTCTTACTATTCATCTCATTGAGCAATTCCTTTTGAGCTTTAAGTACTTGTTCTACTTGAGTGGTAACCATAGAAGCATGTTTACTAATAAGTTTAAGTTCACCTCTAATATTAGCCATATAATCACCCAAGTATTTAATCATATCATCATCTTGTTTTAATTGTCTACCAAAATAAGCATTGAAGTCTTCTTGCTTAAACATAAAATTATCAAACTCATCCAAGCATTGACTAGCAATTTTAGCAGTAGGGATTTCAGCTTTATCATATCTATAAAGAGAATTTACCTTTACTACCTGTGTTGGGTTATCGAGGTCTAGAGGTTCTTCAATAAGTAAAGGATCAAGATCATATGTTTCTTCGACAGGCGGTAAATTAAGACCATGTATTTCTTCAATAGGAGGTAAATTCTTAACATCTTCAGCTTTAATACCTTTTTCTTCCATAGATTTCTTTGTCTCTTGCATATCTTCGGGACTGAGAAATAGAACACCTCTCTTCTTCGGAGTTGGTTTAGGAATAGGATCATTAATTGGGTCAGGAGCTGGCTCAGGAGGTGCCCAATTATTTTCATTTGTCAACATATTATTCAATAAGATTTCAGCTTCATCCGGTGTTCTTTCCCTGAAAAGAGAACCAGCACAACTATCCAGGTAATCTCTGGAAGCATCGGTTAGTCCATTGTAAAAGATATCAAGTATTTCATTTTTCTTAAGAGGATGATCAGGCAAAGCATTAAGTAACTTGAGAAGCCTCCCCCAAGCTTGTGTGAGACTCTCTTCTTTAATTTGCACAAAGTTGTATATTTCCTTTAAAGCAGCTTGTTTCTTATGAGCAGGGAAATATTTAGCAGAGAAGTAATAGATCATATCCTGGGGACTACGCACACAACCAGGATCAAGAGAATTAAACCATATTTTAGCATCACCCTTTAATGAGAATGGAAATATTTTGAGGATATAAAAGTAGCGAGATCTCTCTTCATTAGTGAACAGGGTGGCTATATCATTTAATTTAGTAAGATGTGCCACAACAGTTTCAGATTCATAGCCATGAAAAGGATCAGATTCAACCAAAGTAATTACATCAGGATCAACAGAGAATTCATAATCCTTATCAGTAACACAGATAGGTGAAGTAGCAAAAGCAGGGTCAGGTTTCATCCTAGCATTTAGAGATTGCTTATTCCATTTAGCTAATAACCTTTTGAACTTTTGAGTTCATATCTATATTTGCAAGATAAAATAGCTCAAGAAGCTTCTTGATCGAATAAATAACCCTCAGGAATAACAAGTGATTCTTCATCATCACTTTCATCATCATAATCAGATTCAATATTTTCAATCTCTCTAGCCCTAGCAAGTCGTTCCTCGAGAAAATCACCAAGTGGCACAATAGTATCAAGCATAGAAGTAGTTTCATCATAAGTATCATGTATAGCAGAAGTAGCATCATCAATAACATGCGATATATCAGAACGAATAGCAGAAGCAGGTTTAGGTGTCGCAAGCTTACTCATAATAGAAGGTGAATCAAGTGCAGAGCTAGACGGCAGTTCCTTACCTCCCCTCGTAGTTGAGGGATAAATTGTTGTCTTAGCGTCTTTCAAATTCTTCATAGTGTCCAGCAGATATAAATCCCAAGTGACTCAAAAAATACAGCTATGCTCCCCGACAACGGCGCCAAAAATTAGTCTTGATAACCCACAAGTATAGGGGATCGCAACAGCTTTTGAGGGTAGAGTATTCAACCCAAATTTATTGATTCGACACAAGGGGAGCCAAAGAATATTCTCAAGTATTAGCAACTGAGTTGTCAATTCAACCACACCTGGAAACTTAGTATCTGCAGCAAAGTGTTTAGTAGCAAAGTAATATGATAGTGATAGTAACGGTAACAAAAGAGTAATGAAAGCAAAGTAATATTTTTGGTATTATGTAGTGATTGTAACAATAGCAACGGGAAAGTAAAAAAGCGTAAACTAGTATATGGAAAGCTCGTAGGCATCGGATCAGTGATGGATAATTATGCCGGATGCGGTTCATCATGTAACAGTCATAACATAGGGTGACACAGAACTAGCTCTAATTCATCAATGTAATGTAGGCATGTATTCTGAATATAGTCATACGTACTTATGGAAAAGAACTTGCATGCCATCTTTTGTCCTACCCTCCCGTGGCAGTGGGGTCCTAATGGAAACTAAGGGATATTAAGGCCTCCTTTTAACAGAGAACCAGAACAAAGCATTAGCACATAGTGAATACATGAACTCCTCAAACTACGGTCATCACCGGTAAGTATCCCGATTATTGTCACTTTGGGGTTAACGGATCATAACACATAATAGGTGACTATAGACTTGCAAGATAGGATCAAGAACTCTCATATATTAATGAAAACATAATAGGTTCAGATCTGAAATCATGGCACTCGGGCCCTAGTGACAAGCATTAAGCATAGCAAAGTCATAGCAACATTAATCTCAGAACATAGTGGATACTAGGGATCAAACCCTAACAAAACTAACTCGATTACATGATAAATCTCATCCAACCCATCACCGTCCAGCAAGCCTACGATGGAAGTACTCACGCACGGCGGTGAGCATCATGAAATTGGTGATGGAGGATGGTTGATGATGATGACGGTGACGAATCCCCCTCTCCGGAGCCCTGAAGGGACTCCAGATCAGCCCTCCCGAGAGGTTTTAGGGCTTGGCGGCGGCTCCGTATCGTAAAACACGATGAAATCTTCTCTCCTATTTTTTTCTCCCCGAAAGTAGTTATATAGAGCTGGAGTTGGAGTCGGGAGGTCTCCAGGGGGCCCACGAGATAGGGGGCGTGCCCTAGCGGGGGGGCTCCCCCACCCTCGTAGCAAGGGTGTGGGCCCCCTGGTCTTCATCTTTGGCGAGGATTTTTTATTATTTATTGTAAGATATTCCGTGGAGTTTCAGGTCATTCTGAGAACTTTTGTTTTCTGCACATGAAACAACATCATGGCAATTCTGCTGAAAACAGCGTCAGTCCGGGTTAGTTCCATTCAAATCATACAAGTTAGAGTCCAAAACAAGGGCAAAAGTGTTTGGAAAAGTAGATACAACAGAGACGTATCACCTGCGCCTGCCACCATGCTTCCACAACCATAAGAGGGCACACCGCAACACCTGG
>NC_041388.1:494340491-494372282 GCF_002162155.2 Triticum dicoccoides | reverse complement strand
CCTCCGGGACACGGTGGCAATGACGCCCGTGATGGGGGGCACACCCCGGAGCCGCGTGCCGGCGCCTGCCACCATGCTTCCACAACAGTAGGAGGGCCCACCACAACACCTGGCGGCATTGCTAATCCCCCATAGGTACCCCGTCCCGGCTAACCTCTCCGTGGCACGATGAAAGCAAGGCCCGTGTGTGGGGGGGGGGGAGGGCAATCGATATATGTTTTCTGTACATTTAAGGCACATTTAAGTTAATGGAATTAGTTTTGGAAAAAAATAAAAAGAGAAAATAAATAAAATATTAAAATATTATTAGAAATCTAGTCGGCATAGGTACGGCCACGAAACGGTAGAGCCCTGGATCGATGACATGGCATAGGGCGGGGATCGATGATGTGGCAAGTTCCATGGGCCAGGCCTATGCCGACGACGAGGCCGTCGACATAGATATGCCACCCCACGGGACCGGTGAGCGACGCAGATCGATGATGTGGCGGGCGCTGCGGATCGATGACGTCGGCATAGCTATGCCGACGGCCATCGTTAGCCTATCGGCGTAGCCTGACGCCGTCAAACGGTCGTCGCTGCCCGGGTAGCCGGGCCCACGTGATATGCCGACGGCCTAACCTATGCCGCCAGCCGCCGTAGGAATATTTCTCGCGACGCCAACAACTGATCTATGCCGACAGGGGCCGTCGGCATAGATGGATATACGTCGACAGCCTTTCTACGCTTACGACTTTTGCTAGGCCGTCGGGCTATGCCCATCTATGCGACAGGTGCCGTCGGCATCGCAAGTATTTCTGGTAGTGATAGATGCTCAATTAGATATTTCTTCAGTTGCTCGATGCCGAATTTGTTGATGCATTTGAACAAACTCTTCAAGTGTGGAAATATTTTGGTTGGGAGTTCGATAGGATCACCCATGTTTTCAAATTCAAGACCTACGGCAACATTCTCACCCTCGTTCTGCACGATCATGTTGTGCATGATCACACAATGGGTCATCACCTTCCACGAGGTCTCCGGATCCCCTTGTTTAGTAGGTCCACGAACAACTGAAAACGTGCCCGCAGAATTCGAAAAGTCGTTTCAACATACTTTCTAGCCGCTTCTTCTTTTTGGGCAAAGTGTGAAGGAAATATGCCCTAGAGGCAATAATAAAGTTATTATTTATTTCCTTATATCATGATAAATGTTTATTATTCATGCTAGAACTGTATTAACCGGAAACATGATACATGTGTGAATACATAGACAAACAGAGTGTCACTAGTATGCCTCTACCTGACTAGCTCGTTGATCAAAGATGGTTATGTTTCCTAGCCATAGACAAAGAGTTGTCATTTGATTAATGGGGTCACATCATTAGGAGAATGATATGATTGACTTGACCCATTCTGTTAGCTTAGCACTTGATCGTTTAGTTTGTTGCTATTGCTTTCTTCATGACTTATACATGTTCCTATGACTATGAGATTATGCAACTCCCGTTTACTGGAGGAACACTTTGTGTGCTACCAAACGTCACAACGTAACTGGGTGATTATAAAGGTGCTCTACAGGTGTCTCCGAAGGTACTTGTTGGGTTGGCGTATTTCAAGATTAGGATTTGTCACTGCGATTGTCGGAGAGGTATCTCTGGGCCCACTCGGTAATACACATCACTTAAGCCTTGCAAGCATTGCAACTAATGAGTTAGTTGCGGGATGATGTATTACAGAATGAGTAAAGAGACTTGCCGGTAACGAGATTGAACTAGGTATTGAGATACCGACAATCGAATCTCAGGCAAGTAACATACTGATGACAAAGGGAACAACGTATGTTGTTATGCGGTTTGACCGATAAAGATCTTCGTAGAATATGTAGAAGCCAATATGAGCATCCAGGTTCCGCTATTGGATATTGACCGTAGACGTGTCTCGGTCATGTCTACATAGTTCTCGAACCCGTAGGGTCCGCACGCTTAAAGTTCGATGACGGTTATATTACGAGTTTATGTGTTTTGATGTACCGAAGGTAGTTCGGAGTCCCGGATGAGATCGGGGACATGACGAAGAGTCTCGAAATGGTCGAGACGTAAAGATCGATATATTGGACGACTATATTCGGACATCGGAAAAGTTTCGAGTGGTTCGGGTATTTTTCGGAGTACCGGGGAGTTACGGGAATACGGTAGAAGAAATATATGGGCTGTATTGGGCTTTAGGGGAGAGAGAGAGGTAGGCCGCGCGCCCCCCAATGACTAGCCCGAATTGGACTAGGGGGAGGGGCGGCGCCCCCGCCTTCCTTCTATTCCCCCTTCCCCTTCCTTGTCTCCTACTCCTACTACTTGGAAGGGGAGGAATCCTACTCCCGGTGGGAGTAGGACTCCTCCAGGGTGGCCATAGGGTCTGACCCTCTCCCCCTCCTCCACTCCTTTATATACGTGGCCAGGGGGCACCCCATAGACACAGCAATTGATCCCTTGGATCTCTTAGCCGTGTGCGGTGCCCCCCTCCACCATAATCCACCTCGGTCATATCATAGCGGTGCTTAGGCGAAGCCCTGCGTCGGTAGAACATCATCACCATCACCACGCCGTCGTGCTGAAGGAACTCTCCCTCAAAGCTGGGCTAGATCAGAGTTCGAGGGACGTCATCGGGTTGAACGTGTGCAGAACTCGGAGGTGTCGTGCATTCGGTACTTGATTGGTCGGATCGTGAAGACGTACGACTACATCAACCGCGTTGTGCTAACGCTTCCGCTTTCGGTCTACAAGGGTACGTGGACGCACTCTCCCCTCTCGTTGCTATTCATCACCATGATCTTGCGTCTGCATAGGAAAATTTTGAAATTACTACGTTCCCCAACAGTGGTATCAGAGGAAGGTTTTATGCGTTGATGTTATATGCATGAGTAGAACACAAGTGAGTTGTGGGCGATACAAGTCATACTTCTTACCAGCATGTCATACTTTGGTTTGGCGGTATTGTTGGATGAAGCAGCCCGGACCGACATTACGCGTACGCTTACGCGAGACTGGTTCTACCGACGTGCTTTGCACACAGGTGGCTAGCGGGTGTCAGTTTCTCCAACTTTAGTTGAACCTAGTGTGGCTACGCCCGGTCCTTGAGAAGGTTAAAACAACACTAACTTGACAAACTATTGTTGTGGATTTAATGCGTAGGTAAGAACGGTTCTTGCTCAGCCCGTAGTAGGCATGTAAAACTTGCAACAACAAAGTAGAGGACATCTAACTTGTTTTTTCAGGGCATGTTGTGATGTGATATGGTCAAGACATGATGCTATATTTTATTGTATGAGATGATCATGTTTTGTAACTGAGTTATCGACAACTGGCAGCAGCCATATAGTTGTTGCTTTATTGTATGCAATGCAATCGCCCTATAATTGCTTTACTTTATCACTAAGCGGTAGAGATAGTCATAGAAGCAATAGTTGGCGAGACGACAACGATGCTACGATGGAGATCAAGGTGTCACGCCGGTGACGATGGTGATCATGACGGTGCTTCAGAGATGGAGATCACAAGCACAAGATGATGATGGCCATATCATATCACTTATATTGATTGCATGTGATGTTTATCTTTTATGCATCTTATTTTGCTTTGATTGACGGTAGCATTATAAGATGATCTCTCACTAAATTTCAAGATAAAAGTGTTCTCCCTGAGTATGCACCATTGCCAAAGTTTGTCGTGCCCAGACACCACGTGATGATCGGGTGTGATAAGCTCTACGTCCATCTACAACGGATGCAAGCCAGTTTTGCACACGCAGAATACTCAGGTTAAACTTGACGAGCCTAGCATATGCAGATATGGCCTCGAAACACTGAGACCGAAAGGTCGAGCGTGAATCATATAGTAGATATGATCAACATAGTGATGTTCACCATTGAAAACTACTCCATTTCACGTGTTGATCGGTTATGGTTTAGTTGATTTGGATCACGTGATCACTTAGATGATTAGAGGGATGTCTATCTAAGTGGGAGTTCTTAAGTAATATGATTAATTGAACTTTAATTTATCGTGAACTTAGTCCTGGTATATTAGCATATCTATGTTGTAGATCAATAGCTCGCGTTTAGCTCCTCTGTTTTATTTTTGATATGTTCCTAGAAAAACTAATTTGAAAAATGTTAGTAGCAATGATGCGGATTGGATCCGTGATCTGAGGATTATCCTCATTGCTGCACAGAAGAATTATGTCCATGATGCACCGCTAGGTGACAGACCTATTGCAGGAGCAGATGCAGACGCCATGAATGTTTGGCTAGCTCAATATGATGACTACTTGATAGTTTAGTGCACCATGCTTAACAGCTTAGAATCGGGACTTCAAAGACGTTTTGAACGTCATGGATCATATGAGATGTTCCAGGAGTTGAAGTTAATATTTCAAGAAAATACCCTAGTTGAGAGATATGAAGTCTCCAACAAGTTCTATAGCTAAAAGATGGAGGAGAATAGCTCAAGCAGTGAGCATGTGTTCAGATTGTCTGGGTACTACAATCGCTTGAATCAAGTGGGAGTTAATCTTCCAGATAAAATAGTGATTGACAGGTTCTCTAGTCACCATCACCAAGTTAGTAGAACTTCGTGATGAACTATAGTATGCAAGGGATGAAGAAAACGATTCCCAAGCTTTTCATGATGATGAAATTGATGAAGGTAGAAATCAAGAAAGAGCATCAAGTGTTGATGATTAACAAGACCACTAGTTTCGAGAAAAAGGCATAGGGAAAGAAATGGAACTTTAAGAAGAACGACAAGCAAGTTGCTGCTCAAGTGAAGTAGCCCAAGTCTGGACCTAAGCCTGAGACTAAGTGCTTCTACTGCAAAGGGACTGGTCATTGGAAGCGGAACTTCCCCAAGTATTTGGCGGATAAGAAGGATGGCAAAGTGAACAATGCTATATTTGATATACATGTTATTGATGTGTACTTTACTAGTGTTTATAGCAACCCCTCGGTATTTGATACTGGTTCAGTTGCTAAGAGTAGTAACTCGAAACGGGAGTTGCAGAATGAACAGAGACTAGTTAAGGGTGAAGTGACGATGTGTGTTGGAAGTGGTTCCAAGATTGATATGATCATCATCGCACACTCCCTATATTTTCGGGATTAGTATTAAACCTAAATAAATGTTATTTGGTGTTTGCGTTGAGCATGAATATGACTTGATCATGTTTATTGCAAAACGGTTATTCATTTAAGTTAGAGAATAATTGTTGTTCTGTTTACATGAATAAAACCTTCTGTGGTCATACACCCAATGAAAATGGTTCCTTGGATCTCGATCGTAGTGATACACATATTCATAATATTGAAGATAAAAGATGCAAAGTTAATAATGATAGTGCAACTTATTTGTGGTACTGCCGTTTAGGTCATATTGGTGTAAAGCGCATGAAGAAACTCCATGCTGATGGGATTTTGGAATCACTTGATTATGAATCATTTTGATGCTTGCGAACCATGCCTCATGGGCAAGATGACTAAGACTCCGTTCTTCGGAACAATGGAGCGAGCAACTGACTTATTGGAAATAATACATACTGATGTATGCAGTCCGATGAGTGTTGAGGCTCGCGGCAGGTATCGTTATTTTCTGTCCTTCACATATGATTTGAGCAGATATGGGTATATCTACTTGATGAAACATAAGTCTGAAAGATTTGAAAAGTTCAAAGAACTTCAGAGTGAAGTGGAAAATCATCGTGACAAGAAAATAAAGTTTCTACGATCTGATCGCAGAGACAAATATTTGAGTTAAGAGTTTGGTCTTCAATTAAAACAATGTGGAGTAGTTTCACAAAATCATGCCACCTGGAACACCACATCATAATGGTGTGTCCAAACGTCATAACCGTACTATTATTGGATATAGTGCAATCTATGATGTTTCTTACCGATTAACCACTATAGTTTTGGGGTTATGCATTAGAGACAGCTGCATTCACGTTAAACAGGGCACCATCTAAATCCATTGAGACGACACCGTGTGTACTATGGTTTGGCAAGAAACCAAAGTTGTCGTTTCTTAAAGTTTGGGGTTGCAATGCTTATTAGAAAAAGTTTCATCCTGATAAGTTCAAACCCAAATCGTAGAAATGTGTCTTCATAGGATACCCAAAGGAGACAGTTGGGTACACCTTCTATCACAGATCTGAAGGCAAGACATTCATTGCTGAGAATGGATCCTTTCTAGAGGAGTTTCTCTCGAAAGAAGTGAGTGGGAGGAAAGTAGAACTTGATGAGGTAACTGTACCTGCTCCCTTATTGGAAAGTAGAATATCATAGAAATATGTTTCTGTGACTCCTACACCAATTAGTGAGGAAGCTAATGATGATGATCATGTAACTTCAAATCAAGTTACTACCGAACCTCGTAAGTCAACCAGAGTGAGATTCGCACCAGAATGGTACTGTAATCCTGTTCTGGAGGTCATGTTAATTGACCATGACGAACCTACGAACTATGAGGAAGCGATGATGAGACTAGATTCCGCGAAATGGCTTGAGGCCATGAAATCTGAGATTGGATCCATGTATGAGAACAAAGTATGGACTTTGATTGACTTGTCCGATGATCGGTGAGTCACTAAGAATAAATGGATCTTCAAGAGGAAGACGGACGCTGATAGTTGTGTTACTATCTACAAAGCTCGAATTGTCGCAAAGTGTTTTCGACAAGTTCAAGGTGTTGACTACGATGAGATTTTCTCACTCATATTGATGCTTAAAAGTCTATCCGAATCATGTTAGCAGTTGCCGCACTTTATGAAATCTGGCAAATGGATGTCAAAACTGCATTCCTTCATGGATTTCTTAAAAAGAAGAGTTGTATATGATGCAACCAGAAGGTTTTGTCGACCCTAAAGGTGCTAACAAAGTGAGCAAGCTCCAGCGATACATCTATGGACTGGTGAAAGCATCTCGGAGTTGGAACATATGCTTTGATAAAGTGACCAAAGTATATGGTTTTATATAGACTTGCGGTGAAGCCTGTATTTACAAGAAAGTGAGTGGGAGCACTACAAAATTTCTGATAAGTATATGTGAATGACATATTGTTGATCGGAAAGAATGTAGAATTTTCTGGAAAGCATAAAGGAGTATTTGGAAGGAGTTTTTTCAAAGAAAGACCTCGATGAAGCTGCTTACACATTGAGCATCAAGATCTATAGAGATAGATCAAGACGCTTGATAAGTTATTTCAATGAGTACATACCTTGACAAGATTTTGAAGTAGTTCAAAATGGAACAGTCAAAGAAGGAGTTCTTGCCTGTGTTGCAAGGTGTGAAGTTGAGTAAAGACTCAAAAACCCAACCACAGCAGAAAATAGAAAGAGAATGATAATTCATTCCCTATGCCTCAGTCATAGGTTCTATAAAGTATGCTATGCTATTTACCAGTCCTATTGTATACCTTAGCATCTTTCTGGCAAGGGAGTAGAATTGTGATCTAGGAGTAGATCACTGGACAGCGGTCAAAATTATCCTTAGAGGACTAAGGAAATATTTCTCGGTTATGGAGGTGATAAAAGAGTTCGTCGTAAAGAGTTACGTCGATGCAAGTTTTTTACATTGATCTGGATGACTCTAAGTCTCAATCTGGATACATATTGAAAGTGGGAGCAATTAGCTAGAGTAGCTCCGTGTAGAGCATTGTAGACATAGAAATTTGCGAAATACATACGGATTTGAATGTTGTAGACCCGTAGACTAAACTTCTCTCACAAGCAAAACATGATCACTCTTTGGGTGTTAATCACATAGCGATGTGAACTAGATTATAGACTCTAGTAAACCCTTTGGGTATTAGTCACATGGAGATGTGAACTAACCACATAAAGATGTGAACTAGATTATTGACTCTAGTGCAAGTGGGAGACTAAAGGAAGTATGCCCTAGAGGCAATAATAAAGTTAGTATTTATTTCCTTATATCATGATAAATGTTTATTATTAATGATAGAATTCTATTAACCGGAAACATGATACATGTGTGAATACATAGACAAACAGAGTGTCACTAGTATGCCTCTACTTGACTAGCTCGTTGATCAAAGATGGTTATGTTTCCTAGCCATAGACAAAGAGTTGTCATTTGATTAACGGGGTCACATCATTAGGAGAATGATATGATTGACTTGACCCATTCCGTTACCTTAGCACTTGATCGTTTAGTTTGTTGCTATTGCTTTCTTCATGACTTATACATGTTCCTATGACTATGAGATTATGCAACTCCCGTTTACCGGATGAACACTTTGTGTGCTACCAAACATCACAACATAACTGGGTGATTATAAAGGTGCTCTATAGGTGTCTCCGAAGGTACTTGTTGGGTTGGCGTATTTCGAGATTAGGATTTGTCACTCCGATTGTCGGAGAGGTATCTCTAGGCCCACTCGGTAATACACATCACTTAAGCCTTGCAAGCATTGCAACTAATGAGCTAGTTGCGGGATGATGTATTATGGAACGAGTAAAGAGACTTGCCGGTAACGAGATTGAACTAGGTATTGAGATACCGACAATCAAATCTCGGGCAAGTAACATACCGATGACAAAGGGAACAACATATGTTGTTATGCGGTTTGACCGATAAAAATCTTCGTAGAATATGTAGGAGCCAATACGAGCATCCAGGTTCCGCTATTGGTTATTGACCGGAGACGTGTCTCGGTCATGTCTACATAGTTCTCGAACCCGTAGGGTCCGCACGCTTAAAGTTCGATGACAGTTATATTATGAGTTTATGTGGTTTGATGTACCGAAGGTAGTTCGTAATCCCGGATGAGCTCGGGGTCATGACGAGGAGTCTCGAAATGGTCAAGACGTAAAGATCGATATATTGGACGACTATATTCAGACATCGGAAAGGTTTCGAGTGGTTCGGGTATTTTTCGGAGTACCGGGGAGTTACGGGAATACGGGAGAAGAAGTATATGGGCCTTATTGGGCTTTAGGGGAGAGAGAGAGAGAGGTAGGCCGCGCGCCCCCCCAATGACTAGTCCGAATTGGACTAGGGGGAGGGGCGGCGCCCCCTCCTTCCTTCTCTTCCCTCTTCCCCTTCCTTGTCTCCTACTCCTACTACTTGGAAGGGGAGGAATCCTACTCCCGGTGGGAGTAGGACTCCTCCAGGGTGCGCCATAAAGGCCGGCCCTCTCCCCCTCCTGCACTCCTTTATATACGTGGCCAGGGGGCACCCCATAGACACAACAATTGATCCCTTGGATCTCTTAGCCGTGTGCGGTGCCCCCCTCCACCATAATCCACCTCGATCATATCGTAGCGGTGCTTAGGCGAAGCCCTGCGTCGGTAGAACATCATCATCGTCACCACGCTGTCGTGCTGACGGAACTCTCCCTCAATGCTCGGCTGGATCGGAGTTCGAGGGACGTCATGGGGTTGAACGTGTGCATAACTCGGAGGTGCCGTGCGTTCGGTACTTGATCGGTCGGATCGTGAAGACGTACGACTACATCAACCGCGTTGTGCTAACGCTTCCGCTTTCGGTCTATGAGGATACGTGGACACACTCTCCCCTCTCATTGCTATGCATCACCATGATCTTGCGTGTGTGTAGGAAAATTTTGAAATTACTACGTTCCCCAACAAAGTGGGAGTTTTTTCAACCAACTGGGTTAGAGATGGTGTTCACAAAGGTAGCCCAAGGATGATAGATATCATCAACTAGATAGTAGCCTATGTTGTACTCATGCCCATTGACACTAAAGTGGCAAGGAGGATCTTTTCCTTCAGTCAGCCTAGCAAACAATGGTGATCGCTGTAGCACATTGATGTCATTGTGAGACCCAGACATGCCAAAGAAAGCGTGCCAAATCCAAAGATCATGTGATGCAACTGCTTCCAGAATGATGGTGGGTTTCTTAACATGACCCTGATATTGTCCTTGAAAATCTTTTGGGCGGTTTTTCCATTTCCAATGCATGCAGTCAAGTGATCCAAGAAAACCTAGCCACCCTCTTGCTTCCGAGATTGCCAAGAGTCTCTGGTGTCTTTCACATTTGGTTCTCTCAGGTACCGAGGTCCAAACACCTCAATCACGGCAGTTACAAACCTGACTGAGGGAGTCCTGGATTAGGGGGTCTCCGGACAGCCGGACTATCTCCAACGGCCGGACTATCAGACTATGAAGATACAAGATTGAAGACTTCGTCTCGTGTCCGGATGGGACTCTACTTGGCGTGGAAGGCAAGCTAGGCAATACGAATATGGATATCTCCTCCTTTGTAACCGACCTTGTGTAACCCTAACCCTCTCCGGTGTCTATATAAACCGAAGGGTTTTAGTCCGTAGAAAAAACAACCATAACACACAATCATACCATAGGCTAGCTTCTAGGGTTTAGCCTCTCTGATCTCGTGGTAGATCTACTCTTGTACTACCCATATCATCAATATTAATCAAGCAGGACGTAGGGTTTTACCTCCATCAAGAGGGCCCGAACGTGGGTAAAACTTCGTGTCCCTTGCCTCCTGTTACCATCCGGCCTAGACGCACAGTTCGGGACCCCCTACCCGAGATCCGCCGGTTTTGACACCGACATTGGTGCTTTCATTGAGAGTTCCTCTGTGTCGTCGCCGTTAGGCTTGATGGCTCCTATTATCATCGATAGCGATGCGGTCCAGGGTGAGACTTTTCTCCCCGGACAGATCTTCGTATTCGGCGGCTTTGCACTGCGGGCTAATTCGCTTGGCCATCTGGAGTAGATTGAAAGCTACACCCCTGGCCATCAGGTCAGATTTGGAAGTTTGAACTACACGGCCGACATCCGCAGAGACTTGATCTTCGACGGATTCGAGCCACAGCCGGGCGCGCCCCACTGTCGCGATGGGTATGACCTAGCTCTGCCGCCGAACAGTACCCCAGAGACCGCGCCCGCATCTGCTCCGACCCTTAGCTCGGAGCAAACTGCGCCAATCGAGGATGGGTGGCTAGACACCACCTCAGGGGCTGCAGTCTCGACGGCGATCGAGCCAAACACCAGCATAATCCTCTGCGCAACCCGTGACTCCAAGGTGCCGGACTCTTTCCCGGACTCCAAACCGTCCGCGCCCCTGCCAATCGAATCCGATTGGGCGCCGATCATGGAATTCACCGCCGTGGATATCTTTCAGCACTCGCCCCTCGACGACATTCTGAATTCACTAAGGACTCTCTCTTTGTCAAGAGAGCCCTGGCCGGATTATGGCCAACAGGATTGGGATGTGGAAGACGAAGAAATTCGACACCCACCCACCACCCACTTCATAGCCACCGTCGATGATTTAACCGACATGCTCGACTTCGACTCCGAAGACATCAACGATATGGACGATGATGTAGGAGACGAACACGAACCAGCGCCTATAGGGCACTGGAAAGCCACCTCGTCATATGACATATACACCCAACAAAGGCAATGGCGATGAGATAGCGGTGGATGACCCCTCCAAGAAGCAACCGAAGCACCGACGTCAGCGGCGCCGCTCTATGTCCTGCCAAAGCAAAAGTGGTGATACCGGCACAGGAGATAATAACACTTCGGATAGCGCGGAAGGCAACAACAATCCCCTCCAACAAGATTTAGAGCAGGAGGATGAAGGAGCCAGCTCTCCTGAGAGAGCGGTTGGTGGAGGGGAGGAGGATGACAATTACATGCCCCCCTCCGACGACGAGGCAAGCCTTGGCGACAATGAGTTCGCCATCCCAGAGGATCCCGTCGAACAAGAGCGCTTCAAGCGCCGGCTTATGGCCACGACAAAGAGCCTGAAGAAAAAGCAGCAGCAGCTTCAAGCTGATCAAAATCTGCTAACTGACAAATGGACTGAAGTCCTAGCAGCCGAGGAATATAAACTCGAGCGCCCTCCAAGAGTTACCCAAGGCGCGGGTTACTACCCCGATTGGAGGAAGAAGCGTATGACACAGATGATCGGCCACCTCGTGGCCGCGATAGAGAGACATTCCAGCAAAAAGCTCAGCCTCCACCCCAACGCCATTCAAATAAAAAGGCATGGGGAGATACGCTAGACCTGCGAGACATATTGGAGGACAAGGCAAAGCATTCAAGATCGATCTACGGATCACGGGGGCGCACCACTCTATGAGATGACAAACATCACGCCGGATATAGTAAAAGCAAATCCGGCCGGGCCGAACACAGCGGGCAAGACCCTTTCGAGCTGCGTCGAGATATAGCCCAATACAGAGGCGCCGCACACCCCTTATGCTTCACAGACGAAGTAATGGAACATCAATTCCTAGAAGGTTTCAAACCTGTAAACATTGAATCATACGATGGCACAACATATCCCGCAGTATGGATCGAGGACTTCCTCCTCCACATCCACATGGCCCGCGGTGATGACTTACATGCCATCAAATACCTCCCACTAAAGCTCAAAGGACCAGCGCGGCATTGTCTTAATAGCTTGCCAGCGGACTCCATTAGCTGTTGGGAAGATCTGGAAGCCGCATTCCTCGACAACTTTCAGGGCACTTATGTGCGACCACCATACGCCGCTGACTTGAGCCACATAATCCAGCAGCCAGAAGAATCAGCCAGGCAATTCTGGACTAGATTCCTCACAAAGAAAAATCAAATCGTCGACTGTCTGGATGCGGAGGCCTTAGCAGCTTTCAAGCACAACATCCGAGACGAGTGGCTAGCCCGGCAGCTTGGTCAGGAAAAGCCGAAATCTATGACAGCCCTCACGATGCTCATGACCCGCTTTTGTGCGGGAGAAGACAGCTGGCTGGCTCGCAGTAATAACATATCAAAGAACCATGGTACCTCAGATACCAAGGACGGCAATAGCAGGTCACGTTGCAACAAGCATAAGCGCCGCATTAACGGCAAAAATATTGAGGATACGACAGTCAATGCCGAATTCAAAGGCTCTAAACCCGGTTAGCGGAAAAAGCCATTCAAACAAAGTACGCCGGGTCCGTCCAGCTTGGACCGTATACTCGATCGCTCATGTCAAATAAACGGCACCCTAGACAAGACAGCTAATCACACCAATAGGGATTGTTGGATGTTCAAGCAGGCCGGCAAGTTAATTGCCGAAAACAAGGACAAGGGGCCGCATAGCGATGACGAGGAGGAGCCCCGGCAGCCGCACACTGGAGGACAGAAGAGGTTTCCCCCGCAAGTGCGGACAGTGAGCATGATATATGCAACCCACATCCCCAAGAGGGACCGGAAGCGTGCGCTCAGGGACGTATATGCGTTGGAGCCAATCGCCCCAAAGTTCAACCCTTGGTCCTCCTGTCCGATCACCTTCGATTGCAGGGACCACCCCACTAGTATCCGTCATGGCGAATTCGCCGCACAGGTCCTAGACCCAATCATCGACGGATTTCACCTCACTCCAGTCCTCATGGACGGCGGCAGCAGCCTGAATCTGCTTTATCAGGACACAGTGCGCAAAATGGGTATAGACCTCTCAAGGATCAAACCCACAAAAACGACCCTTAAGGGCGTCATTCCAGGCGTAGAGGCCCATTGCACAGGCTCCATTACACTGGAAGTGGTCTTTGGATCCCCAGATAACTTCCGAAGCGAAGAGTTAATCTTCGATATAGTCCCGTTCCGCAGTGGTTATCACGCGCTGCTTGGACGAACCGCATTTGCTAGATTCAATGCGGTACCGCATTATGCATACCTCAAGCTCAAGATGCCAGGACCTCTCGGAGTTATTACAGTCAATGGAAACACAAAGCGCTCTCTTCGAACAGAGGAGCACACCGCGGCCCTCGCAGCAGAAGCGCAAAGCAGCCTCTCAAGGCAATCTACCAGTTCGGCGTTGCAAAGCCCGGACACCTTCAAGCGCGCTTGGGGCAATCGGCAAATAGACCTCCTGGCGCGATCTGAGCTCTCGTAGCAATACGGCGGCCACCCCAATCCAAGCCCAATGGCGATATTCATGCCACGTGTACATAATTACGCATTAAAAATACCATGGGCACATGTGGAGAGGGGGGGGCACAACTACGGCACGCCCCAAAACGCGGCCTAAACCGCACTAGGGGCTTCCCGTTTGGTTATTTTTCTTTTTCTTTTAGGACCTTAATCTCTGGAAACACTGTCCGGCAGCTCTGTTGCCGAACACATGATACAACAACCAAGGAGGCAGACAACTACGTTACACAACGGAATTCCCAGGTTGATTACAGATTTCATATCATTCCCCAGCTCGCCCTTGGAAGGGACATAGTCCTACTCTTTTGCTTATCGCGCTATCTGTATCACTCTGCTTTAACGCAATTTTTCAATAAACAATGCATGACATTACGACTACTATTGCATTCTTGTTATATATATATATGTGTGTTCATTAATGAAGCCTTGCAACCGTACACTCTAGTACGACCAATACACCAGGGGCTTACGTACCCCACAATGCGGTGTGAAAAGTCCGAACACTTTCACAAGTGCGGCACCCCGAACTTATAGCATTATATGCGTCGGCTCCGAATCATGTCTTTGGTCAAATGTTGGGTTTGCCCGGCTCCTATGTTTTGGTACCTTACGTTCCGCTCTATCGGCTAAGGTAGCGCTAGGAGAACTACTGTGATTGTGCCCCGGTTCTGCTGGGCTGAGCACCTCAGTAGAGAAAGCTAAAACTGACTGTCATGATAATGCGAGAGACTGGTCGCTGTTCGGCGAGGTTTTTCGAGTCCCTAAAGACTTATGCCGCTTAGGGCGAGGGGCCGGCTCTGTCCGGCTTACAGGCGTGTATCGCGCCCCGAATTCGGCCTTCCGAATACCAGGGGCTTCGCCGAAATTTAATATTATAGAATTCTATGGCTAAGTGAGAGTGATAAAGCATTATTAGTCCGGTTGTCTTGTTCGTTGTGCTGAGCACCTCCCTCGAAGGACCCAAACATGGGAACAAGAGTGCTCAGGTTTATCCCGAACACCCCAACACTCGTGGCATGCGGGCAGAAGCCAAGGACTAACCATCTCTCAGATTGGATAAACAGCCAAACAGAAGGTAATATTTTAAATTCTAACAAGCGTTGCATAGCGAATATGAAGCAAGTTTTCATACATACAGGACAAAACGAGCAAGTCTCATTCAAATATTACATTTTTTGAACACTCATCCGCGATAAGACGGGCACCTGGCAGAACACCCTCGTAGTACATCTCGGGGTAGCGGTGCTCCTTGCCCTCTGGTGGCCCCTCCTTGATCAGCTTCACGACGTCTAGCTTGACCCACTGCATTTTTACACGGGCGAAGACCCGGCATGCACCTTCAATGCAGATAGATCGCTTTACGACCTCCAGCCATGGGGAGGCATCCACAAGCCGCCTCACCAGGCCGAAGAAGCTGTTCGGAAGGGCGTCGCCAGGCCACAACTGGACTATGAAGCCCTTCATGGCCTGATCGGCCGCCTTATGTAGCCCGACCATCTGCTTTAGCTGGTCGCTCATTGGCACCGGATGTTCGGCCTCAGCATACTGAGACCAGAACAGCCTCTCTGTCGAGCTTCCGTCCTCGTCCTGGTAAAATTGTGCAGCATCGGACACACTACGGGGCAAATCTGCGAATGCTCTTGAAGAGCTCCGGATTCAGGTAAGTAATCGGTAATTCACTTTGACATGCTTGCTTTGCATATAGAAAGCCTTGCCCGCCGCTATCTTCTTCATCGCGTCGATCTCCTGAAGGGCCTTCTGGGCCTCGGCCTTGGCACTCTTCATGCTCTCACGGGCCGCGGCAAGCTCAGACTCTCGCGTCTTCAAGTCAAGCTCCAACGCCTCGTGCTTCGTCACGAGAGCCTGGAGCTCTTGCTGCACCTCGCCCACCCGAGCCTCGTTCCTCTCCCGCTCGGTGCGCTCCTTGGCCGCTGTACCTTCGGCCTTGGTCAACCCTTGCTTCAGGGTCGCCACCTCGGTCGTGGCCCCTGGCAAAATATACAACGATCCTGTCATTTTGCAATCGCATCCTTTTTTATATATACATATCTATAGACGGGGTATTACTTACCCTCGTTCTCCTCGAGCTGCCTCTTGGCAAGGTCGAGCTCTTTCTTGGACCCGTCGAGGTCCTGCTTCAGTACGGACCTCCGCAGTTAGTGCGGCGGAAGCTAGCAGAGAAGCCTGCATATGCATATTGACATACTTATATTAGACTCCTGCGATAGTATTTGATCCTCTGTTCGGCTTTTCTTTGTGAACACCGAACAAAGCATCAGGGGCTACTGTCTATGCCGTAATACTTCCACTACATTTTAAAACACTTACCTTGAAGCCTGTTAGAAGGCTTGCACAGGCTTCAGTCAATCCGCTCTTGGCGGACTGAACCTTCTGGATCACCGCGCTCATGATGGTGCGGTGCTCCTCGTCGATGGAAGCGCTAAGAAGCGCTTCCAGTAGGTTGTCCGGCGCCTCTGGATGGACAAAGGTCACCGGCACAGGCATTTTGCCCCTCTTAGAAGGGGACCGCCTGCCTGAGCCCGGAACCGCTGGAGGGTCCGGCGCGGTGTTTGGCTGAGGGCCGAACTCGGAGCTCTCGGGGACCCCGTCCCCCGGAGTCCGGAAGGTCGCCTTGAGGCGCCTCCGGGACTGTCCCCCCTCGATCTGGTCCCTCTTGAGACAACACCTCGGCGTCGTCGGCAGGATGAGGGGAGGTGGCAGTCAGGACTGGATCGCTATCCATGTCCGACGAGCCCAGGGAGCCGTCCGATGATACCTCGATATTGGCTCATGGCGGCCTGCGTAATTATGTTCGGTGATTAGGGAAAGCGGTGAAAACAAGGAATCTTATGGGTTACTTTGGTATCTGAATACTTACGATCTCCCCCGGGGCTTGGCCCTGGGAAACCACTCATCTTCGCCTTCGTCGGAAGCGGTGGAGCTGTCCGGAAGGAGAGTCCTTCCCTTCTTGGACCCTTCACCCCCCAGTTGGGGCGGCCTTCCTTTTTCTGTCTCCCCCAGTCGGTGGGGGAGCATCTTCTTCTTCTCCCTTGTCTTCAGGGGAAGAGTGCGCTGCAGAGTCATCGGACGGTGAGTCCGACTACGCCTGGCGTCGGGAACTCTTTCGAGCTCCCTTGGCCTTCTTGGTCTTCTCCGGCACCTTATAAGGGGCCGGGGTCAACATCTTTGCTAGAAGAGCATTTGTGGGGCCTTCAGGCAAAGGAGCCGGACAGTCGATCTGTCCGGCCATCTTCTGCCAGTCCAGTCAGAGGTACGGGAGTTTAGATCTCGCATAGAGTCAATCTATATAAAAATGAATATCCTGTGAAAGGTTAAGCGGCTTACCGCACTGGCTTGGCACTTCGCGCTGAATCCACGATCCTAAGTGATAGGGGGAGGGACCTCGGCACTTTTGAACAGCACCCTCCAGGCGTCTTCATGAGTCATGTCGAAGAGCCTGTTCAGAGTCCGGTGCTGCGCCGGATTGAACTCCCACAAGGTGAACTCCCGTTGTTGGCACGGGAGTATCCGGCGGATGAGCATAACCTGGACTATGTTGACGAGCTTGAGCTTCTTGTCCACCATGTTTTGAATACATGTCTGGAGTCCGGTCAGATCTTTTGAATTACCCCAGGACAGGCCCTTCTCTTTCCAGGAGGTGAGCCGCATGGGGATGCCAGATCGGAACTCGGGGGCCGCTACCCATGCGGGGTCGCGCGGCTCGGTGATATAGAACCACCCCGATTGCCACCGCTTTACGGTTTCCACAAAGGAGCCCTCGAGCCATGTTATGTTGGGCATCTTGCCCACCATGGCGCCTCCGCACTCCGCTTGGCGGCCACCCACCACCTTCGGCTTGACATTGAAGGTCTTCAGCCATAAGCCAAAGTGGGGCTTGATGCGGAGGAAGGCCTCGCACACGATGATAAACACCGAGATGTTGAGGACAAAGTTCGGGGCCAGATCATGGAAATCCAGGCCGTAATAGAACATGAGCCCCCGGTCGAATGGATGGAGAGGGAAACCCAGTCCACGGAGGAAATGGGTGAGGAATACTACCCTCTCATAGGGCCTGGGGGTGGGGATGAGCTGCCCCTCATCTGGGAGCCGGTGCGCGATGTTGTCGGGCAGGTATCCGGCTCTCCTCAGTTTCTTGATGTCTCCCTCCGTGACAGAGGAGACCATCCACTTGCCTCCCGCTTCGGACATGGTTGGAGCAGGTTGAGGTGGAAGCAAGGGCTTGGGCGCTAGAGCTCGAGTGTGCGGAAACGGATGAGCAAAGGAGGAAGAAGGCGTGGATAGAAAGGTGAATCCTTATCCCTTTATATGGGCGGACGAAGCTAAGCGTCCCCACTTGCCTGGTAAAACTCTCTTATCCCCCAAGTGCCGCAATTGATGGCGCGGTTGGGTTACCCACGACCGCATTAATGAGAATCCCGTAATTGGGGGAACCCGATCTCCGCTTCGGCAAGACGTGTCAAGAAACCGCCTCGCGTTATGTGGAGCTGGTTAAAAGAAACGGTTCGAATAATCACCGGGCCATGACATAACATCGT
The DNA here is from genome assembly GCF_002162155.2 of Triticum dicoccoides. NCBI lineage: Eukaryota > Viridiplantae > Streptophyta > Magnoliopsida > Poales > Poaceae > Triticum > Triticum dicoccoides. The sequence goes on along the minus strand of NC_041388.1, from coordinate 494,353,782 downwards.
GTTGCCAAAACAAGTCAGCAAATTAGATCTGCGAAAATATTATTCTCTCTACGGTGGAATGTGGAACTTTTTTTGCAGGGTCGGACACTATCCTCGTATTCAAATTCTTCTGTGCTATATTTGGAGAAGGAACCCTCCTTGCAATGACGAAGACAATACTGTGCGCCGGACTCATCGTCATTGAAGCCTGGTTCAGGGGCTACTAAGGGAGTCCTAGATTAGGGGGTCTCCGGATAGCCGGACTATCTCCAACGGCCGGACTGTTAGACTATGAAGATACAAGATTGAAGACTTCGTCTCGTGTCCGGATGGGACTCTACTTGGCGTGGACGGCAAGCTAGGCAATACGAATATGGATATCTCCTCCTTTGTAACCGACCTTGTGTAACCCTAACCCTCTCCGGTGTCTATATAAACCGAAGGGTTTTAGTCCGTAGAAAAAACAACCATAACATACAATCATACCATAGGCTAGCTTCTAGGGTTTAGCCTCTCTGATCTCGTGGTAGATCTACTCTTGTACTACCCATATCATCAATATTAATCAAGCAGGACGTAGGGTTTTACCTCCATCAAGAGGGCCCGAACCTGGGTAAAACTTCGTGTCCCTTGCCTCCTATTACCATCCGGCCTAGACGCACAGTTCGGGACCCCCTACCCGAGATCCGCCGGTTTTGACACCGACACTGACCATGGCATCTTTGCATGTGCCCTCGGACATCCATAGGTACTCGTCCCATGAATGAGCAGTCATGCCATATGCAAGCATCTGTAGTGCGGCCATGGACTTCTGATAACCAGAGAACCCAATCCTTCCCATGGCATCCTTCTTCAAGATGAAGTACTCATCAACGGACCGAATGCCATGGTATAGACGGTCGAATACATTTTTGCGCATCTGAAATCATCGATGAAAATTTTCGGTGAAGAGGGCATCGGGGGCAAAATAGTCGTCCATGAGCGCCAAATGGTTGCACGCCCGGTCTCGGTTGAGCACTCGATGACCCTTGATCGATCCCTTGGAATTAATAACATGCTCCTCTGCACGCTCCGCGTCTGCAAGCACGGTCTGCATCATCGCCATCTCATCCGTGTAGTCCTCCTCACCAGGCGAGCCAGATGACTCAACATAGTGATCGTAGATGTACTCCATATCCGAATCCATTGCTTCAAAGAAGGGACAAAAAATTTAGCTCCGGAAATTCACAAAGCAGTTGCTGGGCATGGTGAGCATCGTAGGAGCAGATGGTACCTGAGCGGCAATCTGAGGAGAGGTGTGGAATGGCGGCGAAGGAGAAGCGTCGTGGAGCCTGGGTGTACCGCTGGAGGTGATGACCTTGCCGAGTTTCGGCAGGGGTGCAGCATGGCGGTCTGCGGAGAGGTTTCTTGCAATGAGCTCTTTAAAAGTAGATCATATATGGGTACTTTTCGATGATCTTTTCTCACAAGAAACTTTGATGCTAGATAGGGCAACTTTAGTGCTACACAGAAGAACTTTCTTACATTGCGTGTCCTAGTGAATTCACCTAGCATTCTTCTAATTTTCCTATCATGACTACTAAGCTGCTTTTTTGTGTAGTTGGTGGAACTCTAAAATTAGTTTTCCTAAATTAGATTGTTTGGGTAGATTGAGTTGAGAAGCAAGAGATAGTTCTTGTGCTTGTGTATTTGGTATTGTGTAGTCATGGATTTAGAGAGAATTTTTTTAGGGATTGTGTATATATGTGGCTAAGTTTTTGTGAAGTATGTATGTGGATTTAGAGAGAAACTTTCTAGGGATTGTATATACTTGCTCGAACGTAGTTAAATCTAGATGTAATATTGGCTTGTTAGTTGCATTTTAGTAGGATGTAGGTATTGTTAGTTGCATGCTAGTAGGATGTATGTTATGGTAGCTTGCATTGATATACCTATATGTATTATGTAGGATGGGGGATGATAGGTACCATGTGCTTATGAAGTGAAGCATCGTGCATGGTCCATCAAACGAGGGGAGGTAATTACCTCTGAATAACTGAATTTAAATTGTTGTTATTGCGTCTAAGTAGGAAGGAGAGCAACAAGTTGTTTCTTTTTGTGTAGATTTCACCACTTCTTCGTATGAGGGGCCACACTCCTAATGAGACTATGAAATATGACAATCGGTACGAGACTATTTCAAGACGTTGGGTCTTCTCCCATTTCTCCTCAACTATAATGGCACACCACCCGTTCTCAAATCCACGACCCTTACTACCATTTTGAAGCGTTGGAGGCCGAAGCCGCACTCCTTCAACCTGCCCCTTAGTGAGATGACGGTCACTCCGGATGACTTTGCGATGATCACCGCCATTTCAATTAAGGGGAGGGCTCTTACAAGGAAGGTGAAGTCCAAGTGGTGGCAGCAATGGGTTATATAGCCTGCAAGTGCATAGGCTTTAGTTGTAACCTTTTCAAAGTAAGAGTATCGATCCCACAAGGAGCACATGAATTAGGATTTTGCCCCTTGTAAAGAATTATTTAGCTTTGTGCATGCAGATAATTGTAGACTTGAAGCAGAGTGAAGACATATATAAATAAGGATTGAGCAAAATGGTGACATCTAACTAAATAACATGGAAATAAAATAAAGGCAAGGAAAGTAAAGAACGATGAAACAACAGAATTAAAAAGGCGTTCTCAAGAAATCTGGAATTACCATTGGTATGTTTCTAGTACTACTATACATAAGCATAACATGGAATGGATACTGGAGCCACTGTTGACAACTATGCTAGGGGAAGCCGGATACAGAACACATTCTATTCGTGCACTACAAAAAAAGACACATCCGTGACATTTTGGGCCGAACAAAAAAAATTTCTGTCATACATATGACACTTCTATGACGATAATTGTGACAAAACCCGGTATCATCATAGATGTGGTGGGCTCCTACTTCTATGGCAAAAAATCATGATAGAAAATGGGCTTTTCGTCTTGGGCGGGCCGGAGACGCAACTGCATGACATTCTTTGGGCCATCCATGACGGAAAAAACCGTGGTAGAAGCAAGGGGGAGGAAAATTTTGGGGAGTTCCCGGTTACGGTGGGAGGTCGGGGGCCGAGCGATGCGTGTTTCTCTCGTACACGTACGCGCGTGTGTGCGAGGCGTTGGCTCTAACTGAACCCGAGCGAGGCGTTGGGCTCTAACTGAACCCGAGCGATTGCACTGCAGGCTACGCGTTACTGAACCCGAGCGATTGATTGATGAACCCGATCGAGCGATTCCTTGGCTACTGTTGCTAACTGAAGCCGATCGATGCTGCCTCTGGATGAACAGTGAGCGTTACGGGAGGGGGGGGGTTGGATGAATAGTTCCCGGTGGGGGTGGATGAACAGGACCCCGTGGTGTTGCCTCTAGATGAATAGGACCCCGATCGATCGAGCCGGTTGGGGCTGGATGAACAGGACCCCGTGGAGGGCTGGATGAACAGGACCACCCCGTGGAGGGCAGGATGAACAATAGACGGTGGAGGGGTGCCCGTGGAGGGGTGGTTGAACAGGACCCCGTGGTGTGGAGGGCTGGATGAACAGTAGACGGTGGAGGGGTGGTTGAACAGTAGCCGGTGGAGTAGCGCGCGGTGGAGGCTGGATGAACAGGAGCCCGTGGAGGCTGGAGTAGGTCGACGTTGGATGAAAAGTAGCTCGTGGAGGCTGGAGGGGGTCGACGGTGGAGATGAACAGTATCCCGTGGAGTCCCGTTTTGCGGTACGCCACACCCCTCCCGATGAACAGGACCCCCCTTTCGACCGTAGCGCTCCAACACAAGTCCGTTTCCTCCGTTTTGCGGTACGCCACACCCCTCCCAATCAACAGGACCCCCGTTTCAACAGTAGGAGGCCCATTTCCTCCGTTTTGCGGTACGCCACACCCCTCCCGATCAACAGGACACCCGTTTCGACCGTAGGAGGTCCGTTTCCTCCGTTTTGCGGTACGCCACACCCCTCCCGATCAACAGGACCCCCGTTTCGACCGTAGGAGGTCCGTTTCCTCCGTTGTGCGGTACGCCAGGCCTCGTTTCCATCGCCTCTTCCGTCCAAGCCCTCCCGATGAACACGACCACGCATTTTGTTCCAACCCATGAACACGACGACGACGCTGTTTCTCCGTTCTGACCCAGCCATGTACACGAGCCCTCGCCGTACGTACGCACGAGTAGGTGTTCGAGACCCCGCCCGTATGTACACATACGTGGCCGTATTTTCTTTCTTGCACCCTGGCCGTTGTACGTACGTGTACATGCTACGTGCGTGCCTCTACTACGACATGTGCGCGCCTCTACTACGACACGTGCGCGCCTCTACATCCACCAGTATATATGTACGTCACGTTCGCGACCAGAATGACAACGCTACGTACGCTTCGACCAGGTGGGTCCCGACTGTCAGGCACTTCCTTGCGTGCGAAGGTGTAGCTGGTGGGTCTCAGCAGTCAGGGGGGAAACATTTTTTTTTGCGAAATACGGTGGCCCGTCCGGTGGGTCCTTGCTGTCAGGTGGAGAAATCATTATTTTCCGCGTAATAAGGAGGCACTTCCTTGTTGCCGCCGTGGACCCAGCTGTCAGCCTCTCCACGTACAGTCCACGTCCGATGGTAGTCGTTCCTTGACCACGTTGACCACGCCGCGTCGAGAGCACCAGGGCGGTGGACGACGGCGAGGCCTAGTAAGGGGACGACGGGGAGCCGAGGAAGATGCGGCAGTGGAAGCCTGCGCGCGCGCGGAAAGGAGTACGAGGGTTCACTGGTTCGGCTGCGGTGTGAGGCTACCGTCGCCGCAGGGCCTGGCCAGCGGTTGGAATAGTAGGGGCGGTGAGGCCTCCACGGCAGCACAGCCGGCCACGGGAGGCAGGAGCATGCGACACGACCGGCGCTGCTTTGGGCGGCTGGAGCAAGAAGAACAGAGGTTGAAGAAGCACTACGGTCGTTGGATGGACATCGTACGGTCAATGGAGCTAGAATCATTCATATTGACTAAGTTGACAAAGCCCTTCGTCCCCGTCAACTTAGTAGGCCCACAAGTCAGCCTCCCACCAAGGTGGGTCCCAGCTAGCCGGGGGAGTATTCAATTTTTTGTGCGTAATAAGGAGGCACTTCCGGTGGGTCCGAGCTGACAGCGGGGGGAATGTTTTTTTTCACGAAATACGGTGGCCCGTCCGGTGGGTCCCAGCAGTCAGGGGGAAATGATTTTTTTCGCAAAATACTGGTGGCCCGTCCGGTGGGTCCCTGCTATCAGGTGGAGGAATAATTATTTTGCACGTAATAAGGAGGAACTTCCTTACTGCGGCCGTGGACCCAGCTGTCAGCCTCTCCATGTACAGTCCACGTCCGATGGAAGCCGTTCCTTGACCACATTGACCATGCCGCTCCGAGCGCACCAGGGCGGTGGACGACGGCGAGGCCTAGGAAGGGGACGAAGCGGAGCCGGGGAAGACGCGGCAGTGGATGCCCACGCGTAGAGGAGTATGAGGGCACTAGTTCGCTGCGGTGTGAGGCTGCCGTCGCCGCAGAGTAACAGGGGGTGTGGGTGAGTAGAGGGATGGCCTGGCCAGCGATGGGAGTAGTAGGGGGCGGTGAGGCCTCCGCTGTATCGCAGCCGGCCACGGGAGGCAGGAGCACGAGGAACGACCGGCGCTGGTTTGGGCATCTGGAGCAAGAAGACCAGAGGTTGAAGAAGCACTATGGCCGTTGGATGGACATCGTACGGTCAATGGAGCTAGAATCGTGCATTATTGACTAAGTTGACAAAGCCCTCCGTCCCCTTCAACTTAGTAGGCCCACAAGTCAGCCTGCCACTATACTGGATCCCAACTAACAGGGGGAGTATTCATTTTTCTGTGCATAATAAGGAGGCACTTCCTTGCGTGCGAAGATATAGCTGGTGGGTCCGAGCTGTCAGCGGCGGTAACGTTTTTTTCGCGAAATACAGAGGACCTTTCGGTGGGTCCCTGATGTTAGGTGGAGGAATCATTATTTTGCGTGTAACAAGGAGGCATTTCCTTGTGTGCGGCCGTGGACCCAGCGGTCGGCCTCTCCACGTACAGTCCACTTCAGATGCATGTCGGTCGTTGACCACGTTGACCAGGCCACGCCAAGAGCACCAGGGTGGTGGACGACGGAGAGGCCTAGGAAGGGAACGACACGGAGGCATGGAAGACTCAGCAGTTGTTTCCCACGTGGAGGGGGGTACGACTGTACGAGGGTTTACTGGTTCGTCTGCCGTCGCCGGAGAATAACAGCAGGTGTGGGTGAGTAGAGGGATGGCTAGGCCAGCGATGGGAGTACGATGGGGCGGTGAGGCCTGCGCGGTAGCAGAGCCGGCCGCGGGGAGGAGGGAGCAGGCAGTCCCGCCGGCGCCTGTTTGAGCGGCTGGAGTAGGAAGAGCAGAGATTGAAGAAGCACGACGGCCGTTGGATGGACATCCAACAGTCACTGCTTGTGCGTCAACCTTTTTTTAGTAAAGCCTCAAATCTATGGAAAACAGCATACAGCCCATCTGCCATTATTTCTAATAATTTTCAGCCCATTTGCTAATTCTTAAGGTTTTTTTTGGAGCCCATATTCTTTTTGTTAGCATTACAGCCCAAATTGTGGCCACGGTTAAAAAATTATACGAAAATTTGCATATTTCGGTGCGGTCTGAACTGTTTTTAATCCCGAAATTTTGACTCACATTCAAACTGATTTTAAAAATAAATGTATATCAATATAAAATCCAACAAATTCTCCACGCATAAAAATTAATGTAATTTAAAATCTTGAAATGAAAAAAAGATATTTGAAACTAATTGCCGGTTTGATGTGTTTTAAAAATGTACAGCCCATTTCTCATTACTGATGGGCCATTTTCTCGGCCAGCCGAATGAAAGCTCTCCTCGTCTTGAAAGATTTGCAGCCCAACAGGCCTGACAAAGCGACTTACTTGGCAAATCACAAAAAAACTGGGCTGTGGCCGTGGACCCAATTGTCAGCCTCTCCACGTACAGTACTCTTCCGATGGAAGTCGTCCCTTGACCACGTTGACCACACCACGCGGAGAGCACCACGCCGGTGGACGACGGCGAGGCCTAGGAAGGGGATGACGCGGAGCCGGGGAAGATGCGGTAGTGGAAGGCCGCGCGGAGAGGAGTACGAGGGTTCACTGGTTCGGCTGCGGTGTGAGGCTGCTGTCGCCGCAGGGCCTGGCCAGCGGTGGGAATAGTAGGGGGTGGTGAGGCCTCCGCGGCAGCACAGCCGGCCACGGGAGGCAGGAGCATGCGGCCTGACCGGCTTCTTTGGGAGGCTGGAGCAAGAAGACCAGAGGTTGAAGAAGCACTACGCCCGTTGGATGGACATCGTACAGTCACTGGAGCTAGAATCGTTCATATTGACTAAGTTGACAAAGCCCTCTGTCCTCGTCAACTTTGTTGGCCCACAAGTCATCCTCCCACTATGGTGGGTCCCATCTAGCAGGGGGTATTCATTTTTTTGTGCGTAATAAGGAGGCACTTCCTTGCGTGCGAAGATATAGCTGGTGGGTCCGACATGCCAGCGGGGGGTACGTTTTTCCGCAAAATGCAAAGGCCCTTCCGGTGGGTCCCAGCTATCAGGTCCTTGCAAAAAAAAGGGAAAGAAAATCAAAGACTTGGGAAGGCGTACAGAACAAGCTAGTGTACCAGTAAAGAGACGTTGCCGAGTTTTAGAAAAAAGAAAGACGTGCTCCTGTAACTGGTTTGAATCCAAACCTAGACTATGACTATATATGGTGCTGTGCTACTCTGCAAGCAATGAAACTGACATATCCAACGTTCGCTTCTCCACTTCTCTACTTACTCTGCCTAGCATCAGAAGCTCTGGCCACAGCAACCATGTCCGCTGGCTGCTCGTCCACCTGCTCTTTAGCAGGCAACAACCAGATATGCGCCAAGTCGCAACCCGTACCATCACCTGTGGGTCTCATCACACCCTCGTCGGCATGCGCACCACAGCCGATTGCTGATCGCAACCCGCTGCCGTTGGTGTGGTGCCACTGCTGCAAATCACGCAGAGTCATCCGTCGCGTCTCAACCACAATCCGCAACCCAGACCGAGTCCTCTACAAATGCCCGAATCATGGGGTAATAATATCTTTAAGTGTTGTTCTGCTGCTTTCAGTTGCTGATTTTTTCAATAGTTTGGTTGATGATCTACCAATTTGATTCGTGCAGAAAAGGGAAGATTCGTGTGATTTGTATTTCTGGGAAGTTGTTGATGTGGGGGAATGCAACTATGCTGATTATTTGGTTAGCCGATGAATCCCAATACCAGCAGGTTGGGGTGTTGGACAAGTAACTGAAGGAACAGCAGAAGAGGAAGATGCAGAGCAGAAGGTTAAAGATGCAGTTCCTCTAATCATGGCCAAGCAACAGCTGCTGAACGGCCTTGACAGCAATGAGGAGATGAAAGAGCTTGTGAAGATAATGGGAAAAATCGATGTGCTCTGTAGGATGATTGTCTCTTTATTTGCATTGTATGTAGCACTCGTGATGTATTCAGTGGCTACGACATGAGCACTTTACTGAAACTAGTAATTAATGAAACCTGTGTAGCAGGCTGGGTGTAGTGTTTTGAACATCTAATGATTTCTATTAACGGAAATCAGGGGGTATCCCCTTTTTCTCATATAAATAAATAGCAGAGGCCCTGTCGGGTCAGCTTTGTTCTCATTCGAAGACGTCAAGCAAATTGCAGTCCAACAGCAAACTATGTCATCAAATTCAAGTTTCACAGCCAAATATGAGTACAACTAAACAACAATGTCATCATGTTTTAGTTGTCAGACAATCACCAAACACAAATCATCATACATAACAAGTGATGTTCTCACAGCAATATACTAAACAACATGTTCATCAGGTTTCAGTTTTCATAGCAAACACAATTTCACATAGTAGATAAAAAAACGTCTTCTGACAGGCAAATACGACAAAAGCAATGTAATCATCATCCGCAACAGCAGCGTCAACATCTTCGCCATGTGTATCAGTCTGAATCATAATTCCCCACGGTGTCATCTTCTTCTTCGTCCTCAACGTCCTCGAACGTTGGCTTCTTCTTGATCAACTCTTGTATGTCCACAGCACGACAGGAAATCTTTTCACCGGCGTCATTGACGTGATGGTTCTCAAAGATATTAGGAACAGCTGTGTTATCTTGTACATCAGGAGCAGTGTAAGCATCATCTTGTTGTGCTACTTCATTAAACGAATTCCTCTGCTCAAACCTTTGCAATACTCTCTAGTCATCGCAACGTGCAAATGTGTCTTCCAAGAAAAATATCTGTGTTGCTTGATTTGCCAAAATAAAAGGCTCGTTGGTCTGGTACGCCGCCTTGACATTGATGGATTTGAAATAATCATCAGCTCTGGGTTTTGCGATCCTGGAAAACAGGTTATACCAACGACAGCACAACAGAACCACACACCGATGATCCTTGAAACTGGAGATATACTACAACTGAACAATGTCTATTATGTTAGCATACATTTAAGTTGTCTCTTTGTCATACGTATCCGTGCTGATGATGGCATTGTTTTGTGTCTTCCTGCCTTCGTCTCGTGCAAGGGTGTTGTAGCGCACATCTCCAACAACGCAAGATTCATAAAGTCTTACCCGAGTATCAGGACCGATTGCTAGTGAGTAAAGGGCATCATCAACTGCCTGCCCATCCTCCCGCATCTTCTTAACCTATGGTTAGAAAATAGAAAAGTTGATCATCTTATGTACTCAATATATTAAAAAAACTGACGGTGCACCTCAAAAGCTTACATGGTTCTTGAACCATTTCAGAAATCCTGCCATAACCAGTTTGTCAGTGTTTCTTGGATTTTGCGGTAGTAACTCCTCTTTGTAGATGCTGCACAACATAGTGATCACGTCAAACATCTAAATATATAAGAATGTGCTGCAAGTTTGGTAGATTACGATGTATAAGCTGCAGTACTGCACTTACTTGATATAAGGTAGTATCTCAGGTCAGTTATTCAACACATACCAAACCATTTTGTCCAAATCTTTAGGTTTGTCCTCTTGTCGACTCTTCCCTGTAACTCGAACAGAATAATCGAAAACATTGAGCCCGGGATTGTCTTCACCCACCTCTTTGCTAAGCTGATCAGCTGTTTTAATGTATTTTGAGCCGAATGTCAATGCTTCTGTAGCAATGTAGGCCTCTGCAATGGAACCCTCGGGTCTAGCTCTGTTCCTAACATAGCCCTTGAAAGTGCCTAGCCGCCTTTCAATAGGGTACATCCATCCATACTGTACTGGACCTCTAAGTAGTGTCTCATCAGGTAGATGAACAGCCAAATGCACCATCACATCAAAGAAGGCTGGAGGATATATCTTCCCAAGGTCGCATAGGATAGTTGGTATCTTGTCTCTAAGATGCTCCAAAGCATCTATCCTGACATTCCTACTGCAGAGTTCCCTGAAGAATTGTCCCAACTCTGCAACTGCTCTTTATAAGTCAGGGCGGCCCAATCCTGTAAGGATAACAGGTAAAACCCTTTGAAGTAGGACGTGGCAGTCATGAGTTTTCAACCTGGGTACCTTGTTTCCATCTGCACTGACTCTCCTTTCAGGGTTGGAAGCAAATCCATGTGGGAATCTCACACGTGACAGGACCTCGCAGAATTCTTTTCTTTTTACCTTGTCCAAGACGTACACAGCTGGTGCCATATCCCGTGGTTTACCTTCATATTGCACCTGCAAATCCTGTCTGATACCCAGGTGTGTCAAATCAATCCTAGATTTTAAGGTATCTTTTGTCTTGTCTTCAATATTAAGAAGTGTGTCGATAATGCTGTCACATATATTTTTCTCGATGTGCATCACGTCAAGATTATGCCGCAGATCCAAATCTTTCCAATACTCCAAGTCCCACAAAGTGGACCTGCGGGTAAACAATAATCTCTCTTCTGCCCTGCCACGCTTCCTTTTCCCGCTACCATTATCAAGATGGTTTCCTGGTGTAATATGCCTGACCTTCTCTAATTCCACTTGCAACTCATCGGTGGTGAGCCTCTTTGGCGCATCACGGTTTTCATGCTGTGCATTGAACACATCTCTTCAGTATTTTCTAGGAAGCGGCTTGTCCTTGGCAAGGAAACGGTGGTGTCCAATGTAACAAATATTGCTAAGTATTGTGTATGACAGTGGATTCCTGTCACAGCAAACACATGCATTATAACCATGTGTCGTTCGCCCTGACATAGTACCCAAAGCCGGATAATCATGGATGCACCAAATTATAACAGAACGCAGAAAGAAATCAGCTGGTGGGCTGCTATATAGGTCTCGAGTGAGAACACCCTTCCATAGCTATTGAAGTTCCTCCACAAGAGGCTCCATGAACAAATCAAAATCCTTTCCGGGACTTTTTGGACCTGGGATGAGCAAGGCCATCATCTAGTTTGATTCTTTGCTGCAGACATTTGGAGGCATGTTGTAAGGGATAACAAGCACTGGCCACATGCTATATGTGGCGCTCTGGTGGCCAAATGGGTTAAATCCATCTGAAGCTAAGCCAAGTCTAATGTTTCTCGGGTCAGCAGCAAACTCTTTGTGTTTATCATTGAAGCTTTTCCACTCACTACCATGACATGGATGGCTCATTACATTCTGATCTCTGTACTCCTGGTTCCTAGAATGCCACAGTACATCCTCTCTTGTTTCAGCATCATGAAACAACCTCTGCAATCTTGGTGTAATTGGAAAATGTCTCATAACATTATGAGGAATCCTCTTCACAGCATCGCCATCTTTCCATCTTGATGATTTGCATTTCGGGCATTCACTTAAGTTGGCATAATCCTTCCGGAACAAAACACAGTTATTCTTACAAACAAGGATCATATCATATCCAATTCCAACTGCATGAAGGAAATTCTTCATTTTACTGTAGGTGTGTGGCAACTCAGACGCATCTGGGAAAGATCCGCGGAAAGCAGCCAACATCGCATCGAATGATTTGTTGGTCATCCGCTCAGATGTCTTCACCTGAAGAAAGGTGACCATAGCTGAGAATACTGACAGCTTATTTCCTGGGGTGACAGCAACGTTGCATTGTTCCAACATGCGAGCCCACCGTTTTTCTTCTACAGGTGAAAGTTCACAGAATGCACGAGCATTTCGTAGCATTGTTTCAATGTTGGTCAAACTCACTGGCTCCGCCACCACCACCTCCTCCTCCTCTTCCACATGAGCATCAGGCAGATCAAGATGGTGATCTGTTGCTTCCACGTTGTCAATAACATTGACATTCACAGCTTCACCATGATGAACCCACCTAGTATATGTGACCGACATCCCATACAAGTGTAGATGATTTTGCACAGTTGACTGGGGTCTTGTAACTGATATCATACAACTGCTACACGGGCAGAGCACATCTGATTTCGGACCACCGTACTCAGCTCTGATAAAGTTCATGAAGTTTTCAACCCCCTCGACATATGCAGCGGAGAATCTTCGAGCAGAAGTTATCTAAGTCCTGTCCATCTGTTAGACATACAAATTAGTTCTTCTACTAGATATTACAGGAAAAACATATATGCTTTTTTATGAAGTCCCAAAAAAATACCTAGGTCGATGTCTAAAGCTATGGCAAGATATTTGGACGAGCAGATCTAAGTAACAAAACATATGTAAAGCTAATTCAGCAAACAGATTTGAGTGCCAAATTATGGCAGGCTGTTTCAGCAGTCAATGAGGCCGAGCACACAGCCATCGAACTATCGAAGGCCATCGCAGCAACAAAGATCGAGTATAAAACAGTGTAGGGCTATTTCACCTAACAGATTGGCTACTAGACCATGGCAATCTACGTCACAATAAATATATGGCAGGATATTTTAGCAACTAATCGGCCTTGGCATGCCATCTCAGCTAAGTAGATTGAGTGCAAAACAGGGCAAGGAAGCTTCTTAAGCAGAGCATATTGACAGTAAACTACTTCGGCAAACAGTGTGATTAACAACGTCTATCAGCTAACATTCAGCGCTACACCGACATGAACGGGGCCTTAGTCTAGAATGCGCGTACCGTGGGAGAAACTGACCGCCGTGCGTCTCCACACGAACGTCGCCAGCGGTGGCGGCACTGACCGCCGTGCACCTCCACAAGAACGTAGCCAGAGGTGGCGGCGCGGCTAGAGGACGGCAGTCTACGAGAGCGTACTGTGGGAGCGAGAGGATCACCGAACCGCGGCGCCGATGTATCGGCGCGGCGGGGAGGGCGGCTTTGGCGGAGCGAATG